>NC_092339.1:210827878-211130909 GCF_046630445.1 Rutidosis leptorrhynchoides
ATTTTAAAAGTGGGACTATAACTCACTTTCACAGATTTTTACTTCATCGGGAAGTAAGACTTGGCCACTGGTTGATTCATGAACCTATAACAATAAATACATATATATCAAAGTATGTTCAAAATATATTTACAACACTTTTAATATATTTTGATGTTTTAAGTTTATTAAGTCAGCTGTCCTCGTTAGTAACCTACAACTAGTTGTCCACAGTTAGATGTACAAAAATAAATTGATAAATATTATCTTGAATCAATCCACGACCCAGTGTATACGTATCTCAGTATTGATCACAACTCAAACTATATATATTTTGGAATCAACCTCAACCCTGTATAGCTAACTCCAACATTCACATATAAAGTGTCTATGGTTGTTCCGAAATATATATAGATGTGTCGACATGATAGGTCGAAACATTGTATACGTGTCTATGGTATCTCAAGATTACATAATATACAATACAAGTTGATTAAGTTATGGTTGGAATAGATTTGTTACCAATTTTCACGTAGCTAAAATGAGAAAAATTACCCAATCTTGTTTTACCCATAACTTCTTCATTTTAAATCCGTTTTGAGTGAATCAAATTGCTATGGTTTCATATTGAACTCTATTTTATGAATCTAAACAGAAAAAGTATAGGTTTATAGTCGGAAAAATAAGTTACAAGTCGTTTTTGTAAAGGTAGTCATTTCAGTCGAAAGAACGACGTCTAGATGACCATTTTAGAAAACATACTTCCACTTCGAGTTTAACCATAATTTTTGGATATAGTTTCATGTTCATAATAAAAATCATTTTCTCAGAATAAAAACTTTTAAATCAAAGTTTATCATAGTTTTTAATTAACTAACCCAAAACAACCCGCGGTGTTACTACGACGGCGTAAATCCGGTTTTACGGTGTTTTTCGTGTTTCCAGGTTTTAAATCATTAAGTTATCATATCATATAGATATAGAACATGTGTTTAGTTGATTTTAAAAGTCAATTTAGAAGGATTAACTTTTGTTTGCGAACAAGTTTAGAATTAACTAAACTATGTTCTAGTGATTACAAGTTTAAACCTTCGAATAAGATAGCTTTATATGTATGAATCGAATGATGTTATGAACATCATTACTACCTTAATTTCCTTGGATAAACCTACTGGAAAAGAGAAAAATGGATCTAGCTTCAATGAATCCTTGAATGGCTCGAAGTTCTTGAAGCAGAATCATGACACGAAAACAAGTTCAAGTAAGATCATCACTTGAAATAGGATTGTTATAGTTATAGAAATTGAACCAAAGTTTGAATATGATTATTACCTTGTATTAGAATGATAACCTACTGTAAGAAACAAAGATTTCTTGAGGTTGGATGATCACCTTACAAGATTGGAAGTGAGCTAGCAAACTTGAAAGTATTCTTGATTTTATGAAACTAGAACTTTTGGAATTTATGAAGAACACTTAGAACTTGAAGATAGAACTTGAGAGAGATCAATTAGATGAAGAAAATTGAAGAATGAAAGTGTTTGTAGGTGTTTTTGGTCGTTGGTGTATGGATTAGATATAAAGGATATGTAATTTTGTTTTCATGTAAATAAGTCATGAATGATTACTCATATTTTTGTAATTTTATGAGATATTTCATGCTAGTTTCCAAATGATGGTTCTCACATGTGTTAGGTGACTCACATGGGCTGCTAAGAGCTGATCATTGGAGTGTATATACCAATAGTACATACATCTAAAAGTTGTGTATTGTACGAGTACGAATACGGGTGCATACGAGTAGAATTGTTGATGAAACTGAACGAGGATGTAATTGTAAGCATTTTTGTTAAGTAGAAGTATTTTGATAAGTGTCTTGAAGTCTTTCAAAAGTGTATGAATACATATTAAAACACTACATGTATATACACTTTAACTGAGTCGTTAAGTCATCGTTAGTCGTTACATGTAAATGTTGTTTTGAAACCTTTAGGTTAACGATCTTGTTAAATGTTGTTAACCCAATGTTTATAATATCAAAAGAGATTTTAAATTATTATATTATCATGATATTATGATGTACGAATATCTCTTAATATGATATATATACATTAAATGTCGTTACAACGATAATCGTTACATATATGTCTCTTTTCAAAATCATTAAGTTAGTAGTCTTGTTTTTACATATGTAGTTCATTGTTAATATACTTAATGATATGTTTAATTATCATAATATAATGTTAACTATATATATAACCATATATATGTCATCATATAGTTTTTACAAGTTTTAACATTCGTGAATCACCGGTCAACTTGGGTGGTCAATTGTCTATATGAAACCTATTTCAATTAATCAAGTCTTAACAAGTTTGATTGCTTAACATGTTGGAAACATTTAATCATGTAAATATCAATCTCAATTAATATATATAAACATGGAAAAGTTCGGGTCACTACAGTAATACTCCTTGGCGGCAAACTAGCAAACCATTCGCGTGCCATTTTCTGCAATACCATAGGAAACATATGGCACGCAGTTTCATCCTCCCAATGCTGCAACCTCATAACACCTTCAAACATAGTCAGAAAATCTTCCGGATCCGTTGTGCCATCATAAACTCCAATTGCTGGTATAGCAAGATTTCTGGGCAATGGATAATTAGCAATTCGATCAATGAAACACTGCGTTGATTCTGCCATCGCTGGTGGCTTGGTGGCTTGTTCTCCAGTAATGAGGGCAAAAAAGTTGTCCACAGCCACAGCACGGACGGCGGGCTGCGCTAAGCGTTGCTTTTATTTTGCTGGAGCTGTCTGCTTAAGAATGTCATTTAAAAGCAACACTGCCTGCTTTTCTGACATGAACTCATCTTTGTCAATTTCATCATCAGAGTCATTATTATCACAACTCAGTTCATTATCATCCCCAGAATCATCAATAAGACTGCCCAGCTTGTCAAGTAGCCTGGATAACTTGTACTTTGATATAGATTGCCTTTTCATTATCTGCTTGTCTTTGCCATCCGCCATCCGCCGAAAAGGTATAAATGACGGACATCGCCGTGGTTGCATCAATGGTCGTCGCTCTGGATTAGTAACAAAATTTGGAAGTCTTTCTGCACTTTTAGCTGTCACTTCTTTGATTACTGGCCTTTTCTCCGAATTAGTTGCCAAATGTTTAAGCCTCTCTGTAGTTTCAGCAACTGTTTCTTCAATCGTACCATCTAGGGGTGAAATAGGTACATCTTCAACAGTGACCATGTCGTCAGTTGATGGATGATTGACTGCTTCAAGTACAAATGGAGCTTCAGCTGCTTTCGTTCCTTTTCTGTTTCGTGTGTTCTTTGCCTTAGTGAATGGCGCCATTGTTAACACCTATTTCCTTATGAGGTAAGGCTTAGTATGTCAACAAGAGACTAGAAGTGATCTAGCTTTAGGAGGGCGGAGTGTTTCCGATTGATTTTTACCCTCGGGAAATAATCCCTGCAGACCCGGTTCACAAGTGTAGAAACTTGTGGGGTGGCTTAATCAATCTGTCATCCGTAGAGCGTAAGAGTGCTAGCCAGATGACTTCTAGTGAGAGAAAGTAGAGAGAGAAAGAGAAGTAAAGTCTCAGCTCTCAAAGTTGTCAGAATATCTGAACTTGTGAAAAATGACGACCAAGGGGTCTATTTATAGTGTCAGATCTACCAGATTTATTTGGGGACACGTGTCAAATGATGATACGTTCTGTTACATGTGCTCCGAAATTTATTCTAAATGCGGCGCTCTCCGGCCAGGGCTTATGCGCTAGGCGGCCTTCAGGCTTACGCATGACGGAGCAGCCTGTACAGCGGAGAACGCTGGACGGACAATCTCCACAAAACTGTTGTTTCCAGCCTTCCTGATGCTATTTTTATGTAACTATTATGGCTTTTATGTGTGTATACGATAGGATACACCATTAATATATATAAACATGGAAAAGTTCGGGTCACTACAGTACCTACCCGTTAAATAAATTTCGTCCCGAAATTTTAAGCAGTTGGAGGTGTTGACGTATCTTCTGGAAATAAATGCGGGTATTTCTTCTTCATCTGATCTTCACGCTCCCAGGTGAACTCGGGTCCTCTACGAGCATTCCATCGAACCTTAACAATCGGTATCTTGTTTTGTTTAAGTCTCTTAACCTCACGATCCATTATTTCGACGGGTTCTTCAATGAATTGAAGTTTTTCATTGATTTAGATTTCGTCCAACGAAATAGTGAGATCTTCTTTAGCAAAACATTTCTTCAAATTTGAGACGTGGAAAGTGTTATGTACAGCCGCGAGTTGTTGAGGTAGCTCCAGTTGGTAAGCTACTGGTCCGACACGATCTATAATCTTGAATGGTCCAATGTACCTTGGATTTAGTTTCCCCCGTTTACTAAATCGAACAACGCCTTTCCAAGGTGAAACCTTAAGCATGACCATTTCTCCAATTTCAAACTCTATATCTTTTCTTTTACTGTCCGCGTAGCTCTTTTGTCGACTCTGGGCGGTTTTCAATCTTTGTTGAATTTGGATGATTTTCTCGGTAGTTTCTTGTATTATCTCCGGACCCGTAATCTGTCTATCCCCCACATCACTCCAACAAATCGGAGACCTGCACTTTCTACCATAAAGTGCTTCAAATGGGCGCCATCTCAATGCTTGAATGATAGCATTTGTTGTAGGAAAATTCTGCTAACGGTAGATGTCGATCCCAACTGTTTCCGAAATCAATAACACAAGCTCGTAGCATGTCTTCAAGCGTTTGTATCGTCCTTTCGCTCTGCCCATCAGTTTGTGGATGATAGGCAGTACTCATGTCTAGACGAGTTCCCAATGCTTGCTGTAATGTCTGCCAGAATCTTGAAATAAATCTGCCATCCCTATCAGAGATAATAGAGATTGGTATTCCATGTCTGGAGACGACTTCCTTCAAATACAGTCGTGCTAACTTCTCCATCTTGTCATCTTCTCTTATTGGCAGGAAGTGTGCTGACTTGGTGAGACGATCAACTATTACCCAAATAGTATCATAACCACTTGCAGTCCTTAGCAATTTAGTAATGAAATCCATGGTAATGTTTTCCCATTTCCATTCCGGGATTTCAGGTTGTTGTAGTAGACCTGATGGTTTCTGATGTTCAGCTTTGACCTTAGAACACGTCAAACATTCTCCTACATATTTAGCAATATCGGCTTTCATACCTGGCCACCAAAAATGTTTCTTAAGATCCTTGTACATCTTCCCCGTTCCAGGATGTATTGAGTATCTGGTTTTATGAGCTTCTCTAAGTACCATTTCTCTCATATCTCCAAATTTTGGTACCCAAATTCTTTCAGCCCTATACCGGGTTCCTTCTTCCCAAATATTAAGATGCTTCTCCGATCCTTTGGGTATTTCATCCTTTAAATTTCCCTCTTTTAGAACTCCTTGTTGCGCCTCCTTTATTTGAGTAGTAAGGTAATTGTGAATCATTATATTCATAGATTTTACTCGAATGGGTTCTCTGTCCTTCCTGCTCAAGGCGTCGGCTACCACATTTGCCTTCCCCGGGTGGTAACGAATCTCAAAGTCGTAATCATTCAATAATTCAATCCACCTACGCTGCCTCATATTCAGTTGTTTCTGATTAAATATGTGCTGAAGACTTTTGTGGTCAGTATATATAATACTTTTGACCCCATATAAGTAGTGCCTCCAAGTCTTTAATGCAAAAACAACCGCGCCTAATTCCAAATCATGCGTCGTATAATTTTGCTCGTGAATCTTCAATTGTCTAGACGCATAAGCAATCACCTTCGTCCTTTGCATTAATACACAACCGAGACCTTGCTTTGATGCGTCACAATAAATCACAAAATCATCATTCCCTTCAAGCAATGACAATATAGGCGCCGTAGTTAGCTTTTTCTTCAATAACTGAAATGCTTTCTCTTGTTCATCCTTCCATTCAAATTTCTTCCCTTTATGCGTTAATGCGGTCAAGGGTTTTGCTATTCTGGAAAAGTCTTGGATGAACCTTATGTAGTAACCAGCTAGTCCTAAAAACTGGCGTATGTGTTTTGGAGTTTTCGGGGTTTCCCACTTTTCAACAGTTTCTATCTTTGCCGGATCCACCTTAATACCTTCTTTGTTCACTATGTGACTGAGGGATTGAACTTCTTCCAACCAAAATGCACACTTTGTTCACAAGTTTAGAATTAACTAAACTATGTTCTAGTGATTACAAGTTTATAACGTTGAATAAGACAGCTTTTCATGTATGAATTGAATGATGTTATGAACATCATTACTACCTCAAGTTCCTTGGATAAACCTACTGGAAATTAGAAAAATGGATCTAGCTTCAAAGGATCCTTGGATGGCTTGAAAGTTCTTGAAGCAGAATCATGACACGAAAACAATTTCAAGTAAGATTTTCACTCGAAATAAGATTGTTATAGTTATAGAAATTGAATTAAAGTTTGAATACGATTATTACCTTGTATTAGAAAGATAACCTACTGTAAGTAACAAAGGTTTCTTGATCTTGGATGATTACTTGGAATGGATTTAGAAAACTTGGAAGTAAACTTGCAATCTTGGAAGTATTCTTGATTTTATGAAACTAGAACTTTTGGAATTTATGAAGAACACTTAGAACTTGAAGATAGATCTTGAGAGAGATCAATTAAATGAAGAAAATTGAAGAATGAAAGTGTTTATAGGTGTTTTTGGTCGTTGGTGTATGGATTAGATATAAAGGATATGTAATTTTGTTTTCATGTAAATAAGTCATGAATGATTACTCATATTTTTGTAATTTTATGAGATATTTCATGCTAGTTGCCAAATGATGGTTCCCACATGTGTTAGGTGACTCACATGGGCTGCTAAGAGCTGATCATTGGAGTGTATATACCAATAGTACATACATCTAAAAGCTGTGTATTGTAGGAGTACGAATACGGGTGCATACGAGTAGAATTGTTGATGAAACTGAACGTGGATGTAATTGTAAGCATTTTTGTTAAGTAGAAGTATTTTGATAAGTGTTTTGAAGCCTTTCAAAAGTGTATGAATACATATTAAAACACTACATGTATATACATTTTAACTGAGTCGTTAAGTCATCGTTAGTCGTTACATGCAAGTGTTGTTTTGAAACCTTTAGGTTATCGATCTTGTTAAGTGTTGTTAACCCAATGTTTATAATATCAAATGAGATTTTAAATTATTATATTATCATGATTTTATGATGTATAAATATCTCTTAATATGATATATATACATTAAATGTCATTACAACGATAATCGTTACATATATGTCTCGTTTCAAAATCATTAAGTTAGTAGTCTTGTTTTTACATATGTAGTTCATTGTTAATATACTTAATGATATGTTTACTTATCATAATATCATGTTAACTATATATATATATATATATCCATATATATGTCATCATATAGTTTTTACAAGTTTTAACGTTCGTGAATCACCGGTCAACTTGGGTGGTCAATTGTCTATATGAAACCTATTTCAATTAATCAAGTCTTAACAAGTTTGATTGCTTAACATGTTGGAAACACTTAATCATGTAATAAAAATTTCATTTAATATATATATAAACATGGAAAAGTTCGGGTCGCTACAGTACCTACACGTTAAATAAATTTCGTCCCGAAATTTTAAGCAGTTGGAGGTGTTGACGTATCTTCTAGAAATAAATGCGGGTATTTCTTCTTCATCTGATCTTCTCATTCCCAGGTGAACTCGGGTCCTCTACGAGCATTCCATTGAACCTTAACAATTGGTATCTTGTTTTGCTTAAGTCTTTTAACCTCAAGATCCATTATTTTGACTGGTTCTTCGATGAATTGAAGTTTTTCGTTGATTTGGATTTCATCAAATGGAATAGTGAGATCTTCTTTAGCAAAACATTTCTTCAAATTCGAGACGTGGAAAGTGTTATGTACAGCCGCGAGTTGTTGAGGTAATTCAAGTCGGTAAGCTACTGGTCCGACATGATCAATAATCTTGAATGGTCCAATATACCTTGGATTTAATTTCCCTCATTTACCAAATCGAACAACGCCTTTCCAAGGTGCAACTTTAAGCATGACAATCTCTCCAATTTCAAATTCTGTATCTTTTCTTTTAATGTCAGCGTAGCTCTTTTGTCGACTTTGGGCGGTTTTCAACCGTTGTTGAATTTGGATGATCTTCTCGGTATTTTCTTGCATTATCTCCGGACTCGTAATCTGTCTATCCCCCACTTCACTCCAACAAATCGGAGACCTGCACTTTCTACCATAAAGTGCTTCAAACGGCGCCATCTCAATGCTTGAATGGTAGCTGTTGTTGTAGGAAAATTCTGCTAACAGTAGATGTCGATACCAACTGTTTCCAAAATCAATAACACATGCTCGTAGCATGTCTTCAAGCGTTTGTATCGTCCTTTCGCTCTGCCCATCAGTTTGTGGATGATAGGCAGTACTCATGTCTAGAGGAGTTCCTAATGCTTGCTGTAATGTCTGCCAGAATCTTGAAATAAATCTGCCATCCCTATCAGAGATAATAGAGATTGGTATTCCATGTCTGGAGACGACTTCCTTCAAATACTGTCGTGCTAACTTCTCCATCTTGTCATCTTCTCTTATTGGCAGGAAGTGTGCTGATTTGGTGAGACGATCAACTATTACCCAAATAGTATCAAAACTACTTGCAGTCCTTGGCAATTTAGTGATGAAATCAATGGTAATATTTTCCCATTTCTATTCCGGGATTTCGGGTTGTTGAAGTAGACCTGATGGTTTCTGATGCTCAGCTTTGACCTTAGAACACGTCAAACATTCTCCTACGTATTTAGGAACATCGGCTT
Source organism: Rutidosis leptorrhynchoides (assembly GCF_046630445.1). Taxonomy (NCBI): domain Eukaryota; kingdom Viridiplantae; phylum Streptophyta; class Magnoliopsida; order Asterales; family Asteraceae; genus Rutidosis; species Rutidosis leptorrhynchoides. The sequence goes on from NC_092339.1 coordinate 210,836,734, forward strand.
TCATACTCGGCCACCAGAAATTTTTCTTGAGATCCTTGTACATCTTCCCCGTTCCAAGATCTATTGAGTATCTGGTTTTATGAGCTTCTCTAAGTACCATTTCTATCATATCTCCAAATTTTGGTACCCAAATCCTTTCAGCCTTATACCGGGTTCCGTCTTCCCGAATATTAAGATGCTTCTCTGATCCTTTGGGTATTTCATCCTTTAAATTTCCCTTTTTTAAAACTCCTTGTTGCGCCTCCTTTATTTGAGTAGTAAGGTTATTGTGAATCATTATATTCATAGATTTTACTCGAATGGGTTCTCTGTCCTTCCTCAAGGCATCGGCTACCACATTTGCCTTCTCCGGGTGGTAACGAATCTCAAAGTCGTAATCATTCAACAATTCAATCCACCTACGCTGCCTCATATTCAGTTGTTTCTGATTAAATATGTGCTGAAGACTTTTGTGGTCGGTATATATAATACTTTTGACCCCATATAAGTAGTGCCTCCAAGTCTTTAACGCAAAAACAACCGCACCTAATTCCAAATCATGCGTCGTATAATTTTGTTCGTGAATCTTCGATTGTCTAGACGCATAAGCAATCACCTTCGTTCGTTGCATTAATACACAACCGAGACCTTGCTTTGATGCATCACAATAAATCACAAAATCATCATTCCCTTCAGGCAATGACAATATAGGTGCCGTAGTTAGCTTTTTCTTCAATAACTGAAACGCTTTCTCTTGTTCGTCCTTCCATTTAAATTTCTTCCCTTTATGCGTTAATGCAGTCAAGGGTTTTGCTATTCTGGAAAAGTCTTGGATGATCCTTCTGTAGTAACCAGGTAGTCCTAAAAACTGGCGTATGTGTTTCGGAGTTTTCGGGGTTTCCCACTTTTCAACAGTTTCTATCTTTGCCGGATCCACCTTAATACCTTCTTTGTTCACTATGTGACCGAGGAATTGAACTTCTTCCAACCAAAATGCACACTTTGAAAATTTAGCGTACAATTCTTCCTTCCTCAATACTTCTAACACCTTTCTCAAATGTTCACCGTGTTCTTGGTTATTCTTTGAGTAAATAAGTATGTCATCAATGAAAATAATGACAAACTTGTCAAGGTATGGTCCACACACTCGGTTCATAAGGTCCATGAACACAGCTGGTGCATTAGTTAAACCAAACGGCATGACCATAAACTTGTAATGACTGTAACGTGTTCTGAAAGCAGTCTTTGGAATATCATCTTCTTTCACCCGCATTTGATGATACCCGGAACGTAAGTCAATCTTTGAATAAAGAGACGAGCCTTGTAGTTGATGAAATAAGTCGTCGATTCTCGGTAGTGGATAACGGTTTTTGATGGTAAGTTTGTTCAACTCTCTGTAGTCAATACACAACCTAAATGTACCATCCTTCTTCTTGACAAACAAAACAGGAGCTCCCCATGGTGATGTGTGAAATGTCCCGTTCTTATTGATTAAAAACGTTCCATATTAATTGATTTCGTTGCGAGGTTTTGACCTCTATATGAGACGTTTTTCAAAGACTGCATTCATTTTAAAACAAACCATAACCTTTATTTCATCAATAAAGGTTTAAAAAGCTTTACGTAGATTATCAAATAATGATAATCTAAAATATCCTGTTTACACATGACCATTACATAATGGTTTACAATACAAATATGTTACAACAAAATAAGTTTCTTGAATGCAGTTTTTACACAATATCATACAAGCATGGACTCCAAATCTCGTCCTTATTTAAGTATGCAACAGCGGAAGCTCTTAATAATCACCTGAGAATAAACATGCTTAAAACGTCAACAAAAATGTTGGTGAGTTATAGGTTTAACCTATATATATCAAATCATAATAATAGACCACAAGATTTCATATTTCAATACACATCCCATACATAGAGATAAAAATCATTCATATGGTGAACACCTGGTAACCGACAATAACAAGATGCATATATAAGAATATCCCCATCATTCCGGGACACCCTTCGGATATGATATAAATTTCGAAGTACTAAAGCATCCGGTACTTTGGATGGGGTTTGTTAGGCCCAATAGATCTATCTTTAGGATTCGCGTCAATTAGGGTGTCTGTTCCCTAATTCTTAGATTACCAGACTTAATAAAAAGGGGCATATTCAATTTCGATAATTCAACCATAGAATGTAGTTTCACGTACTTGTGTCTATTTTGTAAATCATTTATAAAACCTGCATGTATTCTCATCCCAAAAATATTAGATTTTAAAAGTGGGACTATAACTCACTTTCACAGATTTCTACTTCGTCGGGAAGTAAGACTTGGCCACTGGTTGATTCACGAACCTATAACAATATATACATATATATTAAAGTATGTTCAAAATATATTTACAACACTTTTAATATATTTTGATGTTTTAAGTTTATTAAGTCAGCTGTCCTCGTTAGTAACCTATAACTAGTTGTCCACAGTTAGATGTACAGAAATAAATCGATAAATATTATCTTGAATCAATCCACGACCCAGTGTATACGTATCTCAGTATTGATCACAACTCAAACTATATATATTTTGGAATCAACCTCAACCCTGTATAGCTAACTCCAACATTCACATATAGAGTGTCTATGGTTGTTCCGAAATATATATAGATGTGTCGACATGATAGGTCGAAACATTGTATACGTGTCTATGGTATCTCAAGATTACATAATATACAATACAAGTTGATTAAGTTATGGTTGGAATATATTTGTTACCAATTTTCACGTAGCTAAAATGAGAAAAATTATCCAATCTTGTTTTACCCATAACTTCTTCATTTTAAATCCGTTTTGAGTGAATCAAATTGCTATGGTTTCATATTGAACTCTATTTTATGAATCTAAACAGAAAAAGTATAGGTTTATTGTCGGAAAAATAAGTTACAAGTCGTTTTTGTAAAGGTAGTCATTTCAGTCGAAAGAACGACGTCTAGATGACCATTTTAGAAAACATACTTCCACTTTGAGTTTAACCATAATTTTTGGATATAGTTTCATGTTTATAATAAAAATCATTTTCTCAGAATAACAACTTTTAAATCAAAGTTTATCATAGTTTTTAATTAACTAACCCAAAACAGCCCGCGGTGTTACTACGACGGCGTAAATCCGGTTTTACGGTGTTTTTCGTGTTTCCAGGTTTTAAATCATTAAGTTAGCATATCATATAGATATAGAACATGTGTTTAGTTGATTTTAAAAGTCAAGTTAGAAGGATTAACTTTTGTTTGCGAACAAGTTTAGAATTAACTAAACTATGTTCTAGTGATTACAAGTTTAAACCTTCGAATAAGATAGCTTTATATGTATGAATCGAATGATGTTATGAACATCATTACTACCTTAATTTCCTTGGATAAACCTACTGGAAAAGAGAAAAATGGATCTAGCTTCAATGGATCCTTGGATGGCTCGAAGTTCTTGAAGCAGAATCATGACACGAAAACAAGTTCAAGTAAGATCATCACTTGAAATAAGATTGTTATAGTTATAGAAATTGAACCAAAGTTTGAATATGATTATTACCTTGTATTAGAATGATAACCTACTGTAAGAAACAAAGATTTCTTGAGGTTGGATGATCACCTTACAAGATTGGAAGTGAGCTAGCAACTTGAAAGTATTCTTGATTTTATGAAACTAGAACTTTTGGAATTTATGAAGAACACTTAGAACTTGAAGATAGAACTTGAGAGAGATCAATTAGATGAAGAAAATTGAAGAATGAAAGTGTTTGTAGGTGTTTTTGGTCGTTGGTGTATGGATTAGATATAAAGGATATGTAATTTTGTTTTCATGTAAATAAGTCATGAATGATTACTCATATTTTTGTAATTTTATGAGATATTTCATGCTAGTTTCCAAATGATGGTTCCCACATGTGTTAGGTGACTCACATGGGCTGCTAAGAGATCTAAAAGCTGTGTATTGTACGAGTACGAATACGGGTGCATACGAGTAGAATTGTTGATGAAACTGAACGAGGATGTAATTGTAAGCATTTTTGTTAAGTAGAAGTATTTTGATAAGTGTATTGAAGTCTTTCAAAAGTGTATAAATACATATTAAAACACTACATGTATATACATTTTAACTGAGTCGTTAAGTCATCGTTAGTCGTTACATGTAAGTGTTGTTTTGAAACCTTTAGGTTAACGATCTTGTTAAATGTTGTTAACCCAATGTTTATAATATCAAATGAGATTTTAAATTATTATATTATCATGATATTATCATGTATGAATATCTCTTAATATGATATATATACATTAAATGTCTTTACAACGATAATCGTTACATATATGTCTCGTTTAAAAATCATTAAGTTAGTAGTCTTGTTTTTACATATGTAGTTCATTGTTAATATACTTTATGATATGTTTTCTTATCATAGTATCATGTTAACTATATATATATATCCATATATATGTCATCATATAGTTTTTACAAGTTTTACCGTTCGTGAATCACCGATCAACTTGGGTGGTCAATTGTCTATATGAAACATATTTCAATTAATCAAGTCTTAACAAGTTTGATTGCTTAACATGTTGGAAACATTTAATCATGTAAACATCAATCTCAATTAATATATATAAACATGGAAAAGTTCGGGTCACTACAGTACCTACCCGTTAAATAAATTTCGTCCCGAAATTTTAAGCTGTTGAAGGTGTTGACGAATCTTCTGGAAATAGATGCGGGTATTTCTTCTTCATCTGATCTTCACGCTCCCAGGTGAACTCGGGTCCTCTACGAGCATTCCATCGAACCTTAACAATTGGTATCTTGTTTTGCTTAAGTCTTTTAACCTCACGATCCATTATTTCGACGGGTTCTTCGATGAATTGGAGTTTTTCGTTGATTTGGATTTCATCTAACGGAATAGTGAGATCTTCTTTAGCAAAACATTTCTTCAAATTCGAGACGTGGAAAGTGTTATGTACAGCCGCGAGTTGTTGAGGTAACTCAAGTCGGTAAGCTACTGGTCCGACACGATCAATAATCTTGAATGGTCCAATATACCTTGGATTTAATTTCCCTCGTTTACCAAATCGAACAACGCCTTTCCAAGGTGAAACTTTAAGCATGACCATCTCTCCAATTTCAAATTCTATATCTTTTCTTTTAATGTCAGCGTAGCTCTTTTGTCGACTTTGGGCGGTTTTCAACCGTTGTTGAATTTGGATGATCTTCTCGGTAGTTTCTTGTATAATCTCCGGACCCGTAATCTGTCTATCCCCCACCTCACTCCAACAAATCGGAGACCTACACTTTCTACCATAAAGTGCTTCAAACGGCGCCATCTCAATGCTTGAATGGTAGCTGTTGTTGTAGGAAAATTCTGCTAACGGTAGATGTCGATCCCAACTGTTTCCGAAATCAATAACACATGCTCGTAGCATGTCTTCAAGCGTTTGTATCGTCCTTTCGCTCTGCCCATCAGTTTGTGGATGATAGGCAGTACTCATGTCTAGACGAGTTCCTAATGCTTGCTGTAATGTCTGCCAGAATCTTGAAATAAATTTGCCATCCCTATCAGAGATAATAGAGATTGGTATTCCATGTCTGGAGACGACTTCCTTCAAATACAGTCGTGCTAACTTCTCCATCTTGTCATCTTCTCTTATTGGTAGGAAGTGTGCTGATTTAGTGAGACGATCAACTATTACCCAAATAGTATCAAAACCACTTGCAGTCCTTGGCAATTTAGTGATGAAATCCATGGTAATGTTTTCCCATTTCCATTCCGGGATTTCGGGTTGTTGAAGTAGACCTGATGGTTTCTGATGCTCAGCTTTGACCTTAGAACACGTCAAACATTCTCCTACGTATTTAGCAACATCGGCTTTCATACCCGGCCACCAAAAATGTTTCTTGAGATCCTTGTACATCTTCCCCGTTCCAGGATGTATTGAGTATCTGGTTTTATGAGCTTCTCTAAGTACCATTTCTCTCATATCTCCAAATTTTGGTACCCAAATCCTTTCAGCCCTATACCGGGTTCCGTCTTCCCGAATATTAAGATGCTTTTCCGATCCTTTGGGTATTTCATCCTTTAAATTTCCCTCTTTTAAAACTCCTTGTTGCGCCTCCTTTATTTGAGTAGTAATGTTATTATGAATCATTATATTCATAGATTTTACTCGAATGGGTTCTCTATCCTTCCTGCTCAAGGCATCGGCTACCACATTTGCCTTCCCCGGGTGGTAACGAATCTCAAAATCGTAATCATTCAATAATTCAATCCACCTACGCTGCCTCATATTCAGTTGTTTCTGATTAAATATGTGTTGAAGACTTTTGTGGTCGGTATATATAATACTTTTGACCCCATATAAGTAGTGCCTCCAAGTCTTTAATGCAAAAACAACCGCGCCTAATTCCAAATCATGCGTCGTATAATTTTGTTCGTGAATCTTCAATTGTCTAGACGCATAAGCAATCACCTTCGTTCGTTGCATTAATACACAACCGAGACCTTGCTTTGATGCATCACAATAAATCACAAAATCATCATTCCCTTCAGGCAATGACAATATAGGTGCCGTAGTTAGCTTTTTCTTCAATAACTGAAACGCTTTCTCTTGTTCATCATTCCATTCAAATTTCTTCCCTTTATGCGTTAATGCAGTCAAGGGTTTTGCTATTCTGGAAAAGTCTTGGATGAACCTCCTGTAGTAACCAGCTAGTCCTAAAAACTGGCGTATGTGTTTCGGAGTTTTCGGGATTTCCCACTTTTCAACAGTTTCTATCTTTGCCGGATCCACCTTAATACCTTCTTTGTTCACTATGTGACCGAGGAATTGAACTTCTTCCAACCAAAATGCACACTTTGAAAACTTAGCGTACAATTCTTCCTTCCTCAATACTTCTAACACCTTTCTCAAATGTTCACCGTGTTCTTGGTCATTCTTTGAGTAAATAAGTATGTCATCAATGAAAACAATGACAAACTTGTCAAGGTATGGTCCACACACTCGGTTCATAAGGTCCATGAACACAGCTGGTGCATTAGTTAAACCAAACGGCATGACCATAAACTCGTAATGACCGTAACGTGTTCTGAAAGCAGTCTTTGGAATATCATCTTCTTTCACCCGCATTTGATGATACCCGGAACGTAAGTCAATCTTTGAATAAACAGACGAGCCTTGTAGTTGATCAAATAAGTCATCGATTCTCGGTAGTGGGTAGCGGTTCTTGATGGTAAGTTTGTTCAACTCTCGGTAGTCGATACACAACCTGAATGTACCATCTTTCTTCTTGACAAACAAAACAGGAGCTCCCCACGGTGATGTGCTTGGTCGAATGAAACCACGCTCTAAAAGTTCTTGTAATTGGCTTTGCAGTTCTTTCATCTCGCTGGGTGCGAGTCTGTAAGGAGCACGAGCTATTGGTGCAGCTCCTGGTACAAGATCTATTTGAAATTCAACGGATCGATGTGGGGGTAATCCCGGTAATTCTTTTGGAAATACATCGGGAAATTCTTTTGCAATGGGAACATCATTGATGCTCTTTTCTTCAGTTTGTACTTTCTCGACGTGTGCTAGAACAGCATAGCAACCTTTTCTTATTAGTTTTTGTGCCTTCAAATTACTAATAAGATGTAGCTTCGTGTTGCCCTTTTCTCCGTACACCATTAAGGGTTTTCCTTTTTCTCGTATAATGCGAATTGCATTTTTGTAACAAACGATCTCCGCTTTCACTTCTTTCAACCAGTCCATACCGATTATCACATCAAAACTCCCTAACTCTACTGGTATCAAATCAATCTTAAATGTTTCGCTAACCAGTTTAATTTCTCGATTCCGCCATATATTATCTGCTGAAATTAATTTACCATTTGCTAATTCGAGTAAAAATTTACTATCCAAAGGCATCAATGGACATCTTAATTTAGCACAAAAATCTCTACTCATATAGCTTCTATCCGCACCCGAATCAAATAAAACGTAAGCAGATTTATTGTCAATAAGAAACGTACCCGTAACAAGCTCCGGGTCTTCCTGTGCCTCTACCGCATTAATATTGAAAACTCTTCCACGGCCTTGTCCATTCGTGTTCTCCTGGTTCGGGCAATTTCTAATAATGTGGCCTGGTTTTCCACATTTATAACAAACTACATTGGCATAACTTGCTCCGACACTACTTGCTCCGCCATTACTCGTTCCGACACCATTTGTTCCTTTCGTTCTATTAACCCCTGGTCCGTAGACCTCACACTTCGCCGCGCTATGACCATTTCTTTTACACTTGTTGCAAAATTTGGTACAGAACCCCGAGTGATTCTTTTCACACCTTTGGCATAGCTGCTTCTGATTATTGTTGTTGTTGCGGTTATTATTGTTGTTGGGATGATTGTTGTAGTTGCTGCTGTTGTTGTTGTTGTTGTTGTTGGGCCGTTTGTTGTAGTTGCGATTGATGTTGCGATTGTTGGGATAATTGTTGCGATTATTGTTGTAATTGCTGTTGTTGTTGTATTGGTGATTCTTATCACCGTTTTCCTCCCACTTTCTTTTGACTTGCTTCACATTGGCCTCTTCAGCAGTCTGTTCTTTAATTCTTTCTTCAATCTGGTTCACTAGTTTGTGAGCCATTCTACATGCCTGTTGTATGGAGGCGGGCTCGTGTGAACTTATATCTTCTTGGATTCTTTCCGGTAATCCTTTCACAAACGCGTCGATCTTCTCTTCCCCATCTTCGAATGCTCCCGGACACAATAGGCACAATTCTGTGAATCGTCTTTCGTACGTGGTAATATCAAATCCTTGGGTTCGTAACCCTCTAAGTTCTGTCTTGAGCTTATTGACCTCGGTTCTGGGACGGTACTTCTCGTTCATCAAGTGCTTGAATGCTGACCACGGTAGTGCGTACGCATCATCTTGTCCCACTTGCTCTAGATAGGTATTCCACCATGTTAACGCAGAACCTGTGAAGGTATGCGTAGCGTACTTCACTTTGTCCTCTTCAGTACACTTACTTATGGCAAACACCGATTCAACCTTCTCGGTCCACCGTTTCAATCCGATCGGTCCTTCGGTTCCATCAAATTCCAAAGGTTTGCAGGCAGTGAATTCTTTGTAGGTGCATCCTACACGATTTCCTGTACTGCTAGATCCAAGGTTATTGTTGGTATGTAGCGCAGCCTGTACTGCGGCTATGTTTGAAACTAGAAAAGTACGGAATTCCTCTTCATTCATATTCACGGTGTGTCGAGTAGTCGGTGCCATTTCCTTCAAAATAGTTAAATGGAACAAGTTAATCATACAGAATATTAAGAGTAGTTAATAGTATTTCGTAGCATAATATGAACTCATTTATAAAAGCTTTTTCTTCATATTAGCGTTTTATAAGTTTAAATTCGGGTAGTACCTACCCGTTAAGTTCATACTTAGTAGCTAATATACAATTCAACTGTGATGACCCGGGAATTTCCGACCAAATTTAAACATAATCTTATATGATTCGACTCGATAAGCAAAGTCTATTAAACCGAGTCTCATTATGTTTGAACTATTTCATGATAACATTTGACCTTTAACTATTTCCGACGATTCACGAACCTTTAATTGTAACTAAGAATGTAAATATAAATAATTATATATAAAACTAATTATATTAGTATTAATGAACTATTAAGTAATTTTGTTATTATAAAAGATAACATTTAATAACTAGAGATTTTCATTTTGAATATATATAGTATATTGTATATAAATGATTCAAACATATTTTACCAACGTTATCAAAATATTAAATGTACAATGTTATACTTTGTAGTTAATTGTTTAATATACATAATTAATCATCTACTCAACATTTAAAACATGATTTTATATATATGGTAGTATACATATATACATAAATATAACTATATATATATGATTTTATACATAATTATTATATTATGTATATGTAGAAATTTATAATATATCTATGATGAAATAATGTACTATTTTAATAAATATATATAATACTTACATATATAAAACATTTATATTTTTCATAATTACATACATAAGTATAATATAATTAGTATGTAAATAAATATTATAATATATTTATATTAAAATGCATAAATATATAATATTCAGTATATGTTACAATACATATTACATAATTATTAAATATTACATAATAATAGATGATATTAATAAATTAAATTTAAATACAAATATAGTTGTTGTAGTAATGTTATTTGTATCGTCAAATATCAATATTTGTATTCATAATATCACTTTATATCATATAAAGATGAAATTGGATGTATAAATTAGATTATTATTACTAATATTATTATTATCGATAAAATATTAATATTATCATAATTAGTATGGTATTATTATTATTATTATTATTATTATTATCATTTTTACAATTATTATTATCATTAATATTATATTTATCATTATTATTAATTTTATTAATATTATTAGATATTAATAGTATTGTTATTATATATTATTATTATTAATTAAAAAAAACAGTAGGGATCTATATTATACGCTTGACCTCTGTATCCTTTATCTCTATTATTATTATTTTTTTGTTTCTTTCCTGCTCCAAACTCGTGAACCTGTGTTGACATTTTCTCCATTTTTTATCAACCGATCTCTATTATTACAAAATGATTATGTATAATTGCAAATCAAATAAAAAGGAAATCCAATGGGATTAAAGAGCACAGCGATATTTTTTTTTCTTCTTCTCTGCACGCTCCAATTTTTTTTCTCTTAATTCAATTTCGAATAAAGTTTCAAAATCTAAAAATGCAGAAAGGTTAGAAATCTTTCTTTGAATCTATCTGCAAAATCTCAACTCTCAAATCTTTATATCGATCTTGAATTTTGAAGTCAAAGTTTAGTTTAAAAAAAGTCAACAATTGTTCTTGAGACAAATTCGCGTTCGTGTATATGTTTCTGATCAAATTGACGATTCCAGTAGTTTTTATACATGTTTAGAAAACTATTTCGTGTTATAAACATTATCTATAATGTTATCTATTACGAAATCAATTTTTTTTGTTTTGTTCCAAGGACCGACGCTGCAGTAGGCCTTTAGTGTTTTTTTTTTTTTATTTTAGAACCCAAATTATTTTTTTTTTCTGTAATGTTTTGAAGCTTTAAAAGGAACCCTGATTTTTTTTTTTTTTTTTTTTTTTGGTTATTGATGTTTTGTTGAATCCATGAGACTTGTGGAGAAGAAGAGGAATAGAAGAAAAACAGTTTATATATAAAATTTAAATTCGATATTAGTACAGAGAATCAGAATTGGTGGGATGGTCGAGAGTGTTTGCGTGTGAGCATGTGGTCACGAGATCGAGTCCAGAGGACGGTAGTTTCTTTTTTTTTTTTGAAACTCTTTTCATGTGAGGTAGTTTTCTTTTCTAATTTTATTATTGTTATTATATATTAATTATTATTAGTATTATTATTATTATTGTGATTGTTTTGATTGTTATTGTTATTGTTATTATTAGTATCATACTTGTTATCATATTTGAAAGTATTATAGACATTACTATTATTATTATGATAGGTATTAATAATATTATTATTAGTAATAAACTTATCATTTTAGTATTTTATCATCATTAGGATTATGATTATCATTATTATTATTATGAAGGAAATAAAAATATATTATTATCATCAATATTAGAATTTGTACCGGTTTATAAATAATAGTATCATCAGTACATTTACAATTAATAATATCATAATTATGAGTATCATCATTAATATTTACTAGTATTATTATGATTATCATTTATCATTTTATAAATATTAGAACCCTTATTATTAACATAAGTATGGTATTAGTATCATTAACAGTTATCATTTTCATTTTTTTTGCTATTAGTATTATCATTATTAATAAAATTATTATTATTATTAGTAAATCATTATTATCTAAATTATTATTTTAACAAATAAATCTTTTGTACACTATATATATACTTATGGTATATACTAGGATTGTATTAATAATTCACATAACAAACTAATAAAATTTCATAAATACAATACTAACCACAAATATATGTATATAAATATATTAATGTCACTATTTATATAAACGTAAATCATTATAGATATATATACATAAAATCGATATATATATATAAAATATAACTTAAAATATAATATAAGTATACGTTTTAAAATAAAGGTTAGAATAAATTCTACAAAACTATAATATATAAATAATACATATTAATAAATGAAATTTTGTAACTTACATTATACGTATTAATATATACACAATTGATATAGGTTCGTGAATCCGAGGCCAACCCTGCATTGTTCAATGACGTCATATGTATTTTTACTACAAAATACAGTATCGTGAGTTTCATTTGCCTTTTTACCCTTTATATTTTTGGGCTGAGAATACATGCGCAACTTTTATAACTGTTTTACGAAATTGACACAAGTACGTGAAACTACATTCTATGGTTGGATTATCGAAGTCGAATATGCCCCTTTTTATTAAGTCTGGTAATCTAAGAATTAGGGAACAGACACCCTAATTGACGCGAATCCTAAAGATAGATCTATCGGGCCCAACAAGCCCCATCCAAAGTACCGGATGTTTTAGTACTTCGAAATTTATATCATGTCCGAAGGAGGATCCCGGAATGATGGGGATATTCTTATATATGCATATTGTTAATGTCGGTTACCAGGTGTTCAATCCATATGAATGATATTTTTGTCTCTATGCATGGGACGTATGTTTATGAGAAATGGAAATCTGAAATCTTGTGGTCTATTAAAATGATGGAAACGATTGTTTAAGTTAAACTAATGAACTCACCAACCTTTTGGTTGACACTTTAAAGCATGTTTATTCTCAGGTACGAAAGAAATCTTCCGCTGTGTATTTGCTCATTTTATAGATATTACTTGGAGTCATTCATGGCATATTTCAAAAGACGTTGCATTCGAGTCGTCGAGTTCATCAAGATTATTATCAAGTCAATTATAGTTGGATATATTATGAAATGGTATGCATGCCTGTCAACTTTCGATGTAATGAAAGTTTGTCTTTTCAAAAACGAATGCAATGTTTGTAAAATGTATCATATAGAGGTCAAGTATCTCGCGATGTAATCAACTGTTGTGAATCGTTTATAATCGATATGGACTTCGTCCGGATGGATTAGGACGGGTCTTCATAGTTGGTATCAGAGCGGTGGTCTTAGGGAACCAGGTCTTGCATTAGTGAGTCTAACTGATAGTCGTTAGAATGCATTAATGAGTCCGGACTTCGACCGTGTTTGCATGTCAAAAGTTTTGCTTATCATTTAGTGTCGAAAAATTATTTACTTATCATCCTTAAAGTCTAAGACACGTCTTACTGCCTTTATTGCATAGACAGTGTATAGTTAAATTCATATCTTAGCGTATCTGTTATTGTTACCTTTGCCTGACAGCTTCCGTAGATTCCTCCGTAGCTTATGGGATTTTAGTATTATATATGCATATGTAAATTATGTATTGCAGGGTACTAATCTACATCCTATAATCTATTTCTTATCGAAAATCCTTCATCTGATCGTACGAGATGAATCCCTCAACAGTTCGAGTCCATCTGATTTCGATAGCTATTTCGATAGTTATTCCGACAGCTATTTCGATATGGATTTCCACTCGAGCTCCGAAAGCAGAGTAACCGGAATGAATCGATCAATTAGCCATCATCTATTCTGAATGAATTGGAGATGGGTTCGTAGTCGACTTAATCAATGGAAACGCGAAGAAGGCGATCATTTCCACTAACCAAATTCACCTCTTGACAATGGACCTAAAACGTTTACCGGCGAACCTGTTCGAGACACCATTTTCTCTCTCATTTCCAAAGTATCTCATCACGATCATATACTATCTCAGATTCTAAACCTCATTCATCCGCTCGTCCGAACCGACAATCATCCCGGTGTAATAGAAGAAGTTAACGAACTTCGCGCATAAGTTGTAGTCTTGGAAAATATGGTGCAAAACGTACCAGCTTCATCCAAATCACCGGCACCAACGGTACCACCAACAACCCAAATTTCAATATCACATGCCTCAACATCTCAATCTATACCTCGAGTATAATCATCATTCTACATGACATTCTACATCAGTTATCTTCGTTCGACATGGTGATTATGTAATCTCTAATGTTTTAGAGATTATTTATTCTAGTTCCAACTGAAAACTAAATGAGTTTAATATCATGTTAACTCATTAAATTCATGATTACATCTGAAGAAAAAATATATGTATATATGTTTTCATAAAGATTGTAATTAAAAATTCTTTTGTACAAACTGTTAATAATAAAAATATTTTAACGGGTAGGTAATACCCGAGGAATATTTAAATTTCACATTAATAAGTTACACTGTATATTCTTCGAATCTGATTCAACAGTTATTCACTATCCTATTTACAACCACCGGGATACTTATCCGTTCACCAAAGAATAACTATTTTCATTCAAATTCAATTTCATATTTGAATTTTGACCTATCAGAATCCAACAAGTGGCATAATGAAGAAATAATGGACACAATAAAAATTGATTAGAAACAGACTAATTAACAATATTAAATTTTATTAAGAAACCACGCTAACAAAATCCTAGCTAACTGTTAATTCCGTATTACATTTTATTTATCGCAATTTATTTATCGCAATTTATTTTATCGCAATTTATATTCTCGCAATTTTATTTATTGTCATTTAATTTCTGTTATTTACTTTACGCACTTTATTTATCATCATTTAATTTCTGTTATTTATTTTACGCACTTTAAATATCGGGACACGTATACAAGGTTTTGACATATCATATCGACACATCTATATATATTATTTGGAATCACCATAGACACTCTATATGCAGTAATGATCGAGTTCTCTATACAGGGTTGAGGTTGATTCTATAATAATATATATACTTTGAGTTGTGATCGAGTCTGAGACATGTACACGGGTCACGATACGTATTAATTAATTCAAATATTATATATTAAACTATATATGAATGATTGCACTGTCAACTGTGGACTATCGACTGTGGACTAATAACATTGGACAATTAAAATGAATTAAAATATTGAATATAACATATGAAACTAAACAATTCTTCAAGTTTGCCACTTGATTTCGTCTTAAACCTCATTTGTATCTTCACGATTACATTCTGCGTTCAAACCTTTCATGATTCTTGAAAACACCTCAATCGATAGGATGAATCAACCGCACTTCATCTACGGAAGGAAAGATTTATGCATATAGTTATGCACCTGAGAAACTCTCGGCAATTGAGTAAAAGTTCAACACGTAGCCGCGTCAGATCCTTTGGCATTTATTAACAAAAACAACTTTGCGATCCCTTTTCAAAATTAGCCAATTTTGTCACAACTCCAACAAGTCAACTTCGACTTTTCGTACGAAACAACCTTATTATAACGTTTATATATACGCGTGCTCTTTTATTGTTACCAGGTAACCTTTCATATTCCATCATATTACCATCAGCGTTTAATCATCTAAAAACACAATTCTCCTGAAACCACCTCGGATTAATAACCGATGATTCAGATATCATAGCATTAAATGCAGAGGAAACAGAAAAATGGTAGATGGTCTAAACGGACAAAAGTTTGATGATAAAGAAAGGAGTGTTAGGAACGCTCGATAGAAAATTGGGTATTGAAAAACAGATTGAGTTACCCATGAAGGAGACCAAGGACAAATACAAGGACCAAATCCTATATTCAAAGGATTCAGGTAATTCTGGATCCGTTGAAATCTTTAGAGAATATCTTGCTCCGAAGTCATGTTAAAATCTTGCGGAAAATCTTTCTCCATCAACCGTCGAACTTAGAAATTCCAAAATATCATCATCAATATCTTTGATATTTCTGAGGATATTTTCATAAATATTCTCGTCCGAAATTATATACCTCTTCGTACTTCCTGTGTATCAATATATTGGAAACATTCAATAGAAAATATAGTACCGAAAAGCAGATTATGCGAAACTATGAAGAAAGCCGTGGATAAATCACAAAGAATAAGTTTGACTTCAAAGAATCCAAATAATTCAATGTCTGCTAAAGTCTATAGTGAATAACTTGCTCCTTACTCTAAACCCTTGCAGACAATAGTTTCTATCATCCTCTGATCTTAGATATTCTGAGATATTATCGTACCTTTCATTATAAATATCCTCCATATTTCTGGAGATATTTTTATAACTATTCTTATCTGAAATCATTAATCTTTTCGTGCTATCAGTATTACATCATATAGAAACTGTTAGTTTCTATATTCTGTAAATTTTCAAGCTTAAAATATGAATGTTATTGTAGTAATGATGGGAACTGATGCATGAGTTAGTATAATATAATGACACTTGATCAACGTGATTATATTACAGTAAGTCATGCTGAGTTTCTAAATGAAACGTGATGATTCACAGATCATAACGTCATCATGTGCCATGTTACATAACTCTTTCATCCTACTTAACTCCGTAACAAATCAAGAAAATGTATTCTTGATGGTTCTATCTTCCGTGATGTTGATAAATTTGAAAATCAAATCGTGCTATCACGTTCCTTCATGCTTAGAACATTATAATCATTCGAAACTCTATATCTATAAATTCTGGACCATTATTCGCTTGACTTGAAGTCGGGAAGAGAAAACAAAAGCATAGAGCTTTGAAATATAAGGGAGAATATAAAGTCCGATAACAACACATAAATTACAAACCGTGTATATCAATGTTTATCGCAACATAAAGACACGGGAGAATTAAAAACATTATAATCCCGAGGGCGAAGTAGAAGAAAGCAGATTCCTCTGGTGGAAGTTGGAAAAGGAGAATGATTGTTGCGATAGTAAGGATGAGGACAAGGATCAGAACTGGATTAATCATTTTCAGAATCTTTTGGATGTATGAACTAAGAAAGAAAGTATAAGAATGGTGAGAATAATGGAAAGGAAGAGCTTAATTTATACTGGAAATATCAGACGTAGTAATCGGGGCAGATCACCGTATTTAATTAAAGAGATCTTAATTTCCATAAATCCCGAAGAATCAGATTTTATAGATCTTCAAGATTTTCTTTAAATCCCTTAAATTCCGGAATTCAACCAAGGCAATGTCAAAAGTTAAGACGCGCCTTATTTTCTAAATTCAAACCTGACTACGTCAAAAGTTAAAAACAAATCTTTGTTTCTCATTTCATCCTTTTGTGAATAGCTTCATTCGCACTCTTCGAATAATTGAATTATTTTTATCCATATTACTCAATGATGATAAAACTCAAGTTATCAACTCATATTCGTCAGGAAAACATATTTATTGTTAGCTATGACGACCTCACTCAAATTTCGGGACGAAATTTCTTTAACGGGTAGGTACTGTGATGACCCGGGAATTTCCGACCAAATTTAAACATAATCTTATATGATTCGACTCGATAAGCAAAGTCTATTAAACCGAGTCTCATTATGTTTGAACTATTTCATGATAACATTTGACCTTTAACTATTTCCGACGATTCACGAACCTTTAATTGTAACTAAGAATGTAAATATAAATAATTATATATAAAACTAATTATATTAGTATTAATGAACTATTAAGTAATTTTGTTATTATAAAAGATAACATTTAATAACTAGAGATTTTCATTTTGAATATATATAGTATATTGTATATAAATGATTCAAACATATTTTACCAACGTTATCAAAATATTAAATGTACAATGTTATACTTTGTAGTTAATTGTTTAATATACATAATTAATCATCTACTCAACATTTAAAACATGATTTTATATATATGGTAGTATACATATATACATAAATATAACTATATATATATGATTTTATACATAATTATTATATTATGTATATGTAGAAATTTATAATATATCTATGATGAAATAATGTACTATTTTAATAAATATATATAATACTTACATATATAAAACATTTATATTTTTCATAATTACATACATAAGTATAATATAATTAGTATGTAAATAAATATTATAATATATTTATATTAAAATGCATAAATATATAATATTCAGTATATGTTACAATACATATTACATAATTATTAAATATTACATAATAATAGATGATATTAATAAATTAAATTTAAATACAAATATAGTTGTTGTAGTAATGTTATTTGTATCGTCAAATATCAATATTTGTATTCATAATATCACTTTATATCATATAAAGATGAAATTGGATGTATAAATTAGATTATTATTACTAATATTATTATTATCGATAAAATATTAATATTATCATAATTAGTATGGTATTATTATTATTATTATTATTATTATTATTATCATTTTTACAATTATTATTATCATTAATATTATATTTATCATTATTATTAATTTTATTAATATTATTAGATATTAATAGTATTGTTATTATATATTATTATTATTAATTAAAAAAAACAGTAGGGATCTATATTATACGCTTGACCTCTGTATCCTTTATCTCTATTATTATTTTTTTTTTTGTTTCTTTCCTGCTCCAAACTCGTGAACCTGTGTTGACATTTTCTCCATTTTTTATCAACCGATCTCTATTATTACAAAATGATTATGTATAATTGCAAATCAAATAAAAAGGAAATCCAATGGGATTAAAGAGCACAGCGATATTTTTTTTTCTTCTTCTCTGCACGCTCCAATTTTTTTTCTCTTAATTCAATTTCGAATAAAGTTTCAAAATCTAAAAATGCAGAAAGGTTAGAAATCTTTCTTTGAATCTATCTGCAAAATCTCAACTCTCAAATCTTTATATCGATCTTGAATTTTGAAGTCAAAGTTTAGTTTAAAAAAAGTCAACAATTGTTCTTGAGACAAATTCGCGTTCGTGTATATGTTTCTGATCAAATTGACGATTCCAGTAGTTTTTATACATGTTTAGAAAACTATTTCGTGTTATAAACATTATCTATAATGTTATCTATTACGAAATCAATTTTTTTTTGTTTTGTTCCAAGAACCGACGCTGCAGTAGGCCTTTAGTGTTTTTTTTTTTTATTTTAGAACCCAAATTATTTTTTTTTTCTGTAATGTTTTGAAGCTTTAAAAGGAACCCTGATTTTTTTTTTTTTTTTTTGGTTATTGATGTTTTGTTGAATCCATGAGACTTGTGGAGAAGAAGAGGAATAGAAGAAAAACAGTTTATATATAAAATTTAAATTCGATATTAGTACAGAGAATCAGAATTGGTGGGATGGTCGAGAGTGTTTGCGTGTGAGCATGTGGTCACGAGATCGAGTCCAGAGGACGGTAGTTTCTTTTTTTTTTTTGAAACTCTTTTCATGTGAGGTAGTTTTCTTTTCTAATTTTATTATTGTTATTATATATTAATTATTATTAGTATTATTATTATTATTGTGATTGTTTTGATTGTTATTGTTATTGTTATTATTAGTATCATACTTGTTATCATATTTGAAAGTATTATAGACATTACTATTATTATTATGATAGGTATTAATAATATTATTATTAGTAATAAACTTATCATTTTAGTATTTTATCATCATTAGGATTATGATTATCATTATTATTATTATGAAGGAAATAAAAATATATTATTATCATCAATATTAGAATTTGTACCGGTTTATAAATAATAGTATCATCAGTACATTTACAATTAATAATATCATATTTATCAGTATCATCATTAATATTTACTAGTATTATTATGATTATCATTTATCATTTTATAAATATTAGAACCCTTATTATTAACATAAGTATGGTATTAGTATTAATATTATTTTAGAGTTATTATTATTAGTATCATTAACAGTTATCATTTTCATTTTTTTTGCTATTAGTATTATCATTATTAATAAAATTATTATTATTATTAGTAAATCATTATTATCTAAATTATTATTTTAACAAATAAATCTTTTGTACACTATATATATACTTATGGTATATACTAGGATTGTATTAATAATTCACATAACAAACTAATAAAATTTCATAAATACAATACTAACCACAAATATATGTATATAAATATATTAATGTCACTATTTATATAAACGTAAATCATTATAGATATATATACATAAAATCGATATATATATATAAAATATAACTTAAAATATAATATAAGTATACGTTTTAAAATAAAGGTTAGAATAAATTCTACAAAACTATAATATATAAATAATACATATTAATAAATGAAATTTTGTAACTTACATTATACGTATTAATATATACACAATTGATATAGGTTCGTGAATCCGAGGCCAACCCTGCATTGTTCAATGACGTCATATGTATTTTTACTACAAAATACAGTATCGTGAGTTTCATTTGCCTTTTTACCCTTTATATTTTTGGGCTGAGAATACATGCGCAACTTTTATAACTGTTTTACGAAATTGACACAAGTACGTGAAACTACATTCTATGGTTGGATTATCGAAGTCGAATATGCCCCTTTTTATTAAGTCTGGTAATCTAACAATTAGGGAACAGACACCCTAATTGACGCGAATCCTAAAGATAGATCTATCGGGCCCAACAAGCCCCATCCAAAGTACCGGATGTTTTAGTACTTCGAAATTTATATCATGTCCGAAGGAGGATCCCGGAATGATGGGGATATTCTTATATATGCATATTGTTAATGTCGGTTACCAGGTGTTCAATCCATATGAATGATATTTTTGTCTCTATGCATGGGACGTATGTTTATGAGAAATGGAAATCTGAAATCTTGTGGTCTATTAAAATGATGGAAACGATTGTTTAAGTTAAACTAATGAACTCACCAACCTTTTGGTTGACACTTTAAAGCATGTTTATTCTCAGGTACGAAAGAAATCTTCCGCTGTGTATTTGCTCATTTTATAGATATTACTTGGAGTCATTCATGGCATATTTCAAAAGACGTTGCATTCGAGTCGTCGAGTTCATCAAGATTATTATCAAGTCAATTATAGTTGGATATATTATGAAATGGTATGCATGCCTGTCAACTTTCGATGTAATGAAAGTTTGTCTTTTCAAAAACGAATGCAATGTTTGTAAAATGTATCATATAGAGGTCAAGTATCTCGCGATGTAATCAACTGTTGTGAATCGTTTATAATCGATATGGACTTCGTCCGGATGGATTAGGACGGGTCTTCATATCAACTACTACAATTCTATATGAAAAAACTGATTATAATAATATTTCGCGTTCAAACTTTTATACAATATTTTACAAACTTACAATACCGCTTATTTTACATAAAGCATGAAATATAGCACACAATAACTTTGATACAAGATAGTTGTGAATACAATTCTAGCTAGTACACAAGTCGTTCAGCAAAGGCAATAAAGACACGTAATTCATACGTCCAGAAACAAGTCATGCATTCTGGTTTTACTAGGACTACTTCCCATCCTTGGTCTTGTGCAACATAACCGTTATGGCCGTTGATAAGACAGCGTGTTGTAACGTCATCAAAGGGACGAGGGTTACGTAATGTCCAACAGTCCCGTAATAATCTAAAAACCTCATTTCTTACCCCAATTACCGACTCCGTCACTTGTGGAAACGTTTTGTTTAATAGTTGTAGCCCGATGTTCTTGTTCTCACTTTGGTGAGAAGCGAACATTACTAATCCGTAAGCATAACATGCTTCTTTATGTTGCATGTTAGCCGCTTTTTCTAAATCACGAAGTCCAATATTCGGATATATTGAGTCAAAATAATTTCTTAACCCGTTGCGTAAAATAGCATTTGGGTTCCCCGCAATATATGCGTCAAAGTAAACACATCGTAACTTATGGGTTTCCCAATGTGATATCCCCCATCTTTCAAACGAAAGTCTCTTATAAACCAAGACATTCTTGGAACGTTCTTCGAATGTCTTACAAACTGATCTCGCCTTAAATAGTTGTGCCGAAGAATTCTGGCCGACTCTAGACAAGATTTCATCAATCATGTCTCCGGGTAGGTCTCTTAAAATATTGGGTTGTCTATCCATTTTGTGTTTTTAAACTGTAAAATAGACAAGAGTTAGATTCATAAAAAAAATACTTATTAATACAAGCAATTTTTACATATATCATAAAGCATAAGAACACTATATTCCATATATTACACCACACGAATACAACTATCTTATTCCGACTCGCTCGTTTCTTCTTCTTCGGTTTTGGTTCGTTTTGCCAAGTTTCTAGGGATATATGATGTTCCCCTAATACGAGCCGTCGTTGTCCACATTGGTTTAGAAAAACCTGGTGGTTTAGAGGTTCCCGGGTCATTGTTACAACTTAAGGACTTCGGGGGTTGACGATACATATAAAGTTCATCGGGGTTGGAATTAGATTTCTCTATTTTTATGCCCTTTCCCTTATTATTTTCTTTTGCCTTTTTAAATTCAGTTGGGGTAATTTCTATAACATCATCGGAATTCTCGTCGGAATCCGATTCATCGGAGAATTGGTAATCCTCCCAATATTTTGCTTCCTTGGCGGAAACACCATTGACCATAATTAACTTTGGTCGGTTGGTTGAGGATTTTCTTTTACTTAACCGTTTTATTATTTCCCCCACCGGTTCTATTTCTTCATCCGGTTCCGATTCTTCTTCCGGTTCCGATTCTTCTTCCGGTTCCGACTCTTCTTCCGGTTCCTCTTCGGGAACTTGTGAATCAGTCCACAAATCATTCCAATTTACATTTGACTCTTCATTATTATTAGGTGAGTCAATGGGACTTGTTCTAGAGGTAGACATCTATCACATAATATCAAACACGTTAAGAGATTAATATATCACATAATATTCATATGTTAAAAATATATAGTTTCCAACAAAAATGTTAAGCAATCATTTTTAAAGAAAACACGGTCGAAGTCCAGACTCACTAATGCATCCTAACAAACTCGATAAGACACACTAATGCAAATTTTCTGGTTCTCTAAGACCAACGCTCGGATACCAACTGAAATGTCCCGTTCTTATTGATTAAAAACGTTCCATATTAATTGATTTCGTTGCGAGGTTTTGACCTCTATATGAGACGTTTTTCAAAGACTGCATTCATTTTAAAACAAACCATAACCTTTATTTCATCAATAAAGGTTTAAAAAGCTTTACGTAGATTATCAAATAATGATAATCTAAAATATCCTGTTTACACATGACCATTACATAATGGTTTACAATACAAATATGTTACAACAAAATAAGTTTCTTGAATGCAGTTTTTACACAATATCATACAAGCATGGACTCCAAATCTCGTCCTTATTTAAGTATGCAACAGCGGA
Source organism: Rutidosis leptorrhynchoides (assembly GCF_046630445.1). Lineage (NCBI taxonomy): Eukaryota > Viridiplantae > Streptophyta > Magnoliopsida > Asterales > Asteraceae > Rutidosis > Rutidosis leptorrhynchoides. The sequence continues at coordinate 210,860,143 of NC_092339.1, forward strand.
AGCTCTTAATAATCACCTGAGAATAAACATGCTTAAAACGTCAACAAAAATGTTGGTGAGTTATAGGTTTAACCTATATATATCAAATCATAATAATAGACCACAAGATTTCATATTTCAATACACATCCCATACATAGAGATAAAAATCATTCATATGGTGAACACCTGGTAACCGACAATAACAAGATGCATATATAAGAATATCCCCATCATTCCGGGACACCCTTCGGATATGATATAAATTTCGAAGTACTAAAGCATCCGGTACTTTGGATGGGGTTTGTTAGGCCCAATAGATCTATCTTTAGGATTCGCGTCAATTAGGGTGTCTGTTCCCTAATTCTTAGATTACCAGACTTAATAAAAAGGGGCATATTCAATTTCGATAATTCAACCATAGAATGTAGTTTCACGTACTTGTGTCTATTTTGTAAATCATTTATAAAACCTGCATGTATTCTCATCCCAAAAATATTAGATTTTAAAAGTGGGACTATAACTCACTTTCACAGATTTCTACTTCGTCGGGAAGTAAGACTTGGCCACTGGTTGATTCACGAACCTATAACAATATATACATATATATTAAAGTATGTTCAAAATATATTTACAACACTTTTAATATATTTTGATGTTTTAAGTTTATTAAGTCAGCTGTCCTCGTTAGTAACCTATAACTAGTTGTCCACAGTTAGATGTACAGAAATAAATCGATAAATATTATCTTGAATCAATCCACGACCCAGTGTATACGTATCTCAGTATTGATCACAACTCAAACTATATATATTTTGGAATCAACCTCAACCCTGTATAGCTAACTCCAACATTCACATATAGAGTGTCTATGGTTGTTCCGAAATATATATAGATGTGTCGACATGATAGGTCGAAACATTGTATACGTGTCTATGGTATCTCAAGATTACATAATATACAATACAAGTTGATTAAGTTATGGTTGGAATATATTTGTTACCAATTTTCACGTAGATAAAATGAGAAAAATTATCCAATCTTGTTTTACCCATAACTTCTTCATTTTAAATCCGTTTTGAGTGAATCAAATTGCTATGGTTTCATATTGAACTCTATTTTATGAATCTAAACAGAAAAAGTATAGGTTTATTGTCGGAAAAATAAGTTACAAGTCGTTTTTGTAAAGGTAGTCATTTCAGTCGAAAGAACGACGTCTAGATGACCATTTTAGAAAACATACTTCCACTTTGAGTTTAACCATAATTTTTGGATATAGTTTCATGTTTATAATAAAAATCATTTTCTCAGAATAACAACTTTTAAATCAAAGTTTATCATAGTTTTTAATTAACTAACCCAAAACAGCCCGCGGTGTTACTACGACGGCGTAAATCCGGTTTTACGGTGTTTTTCGTGTTTCCAGGTTTTAAATCATTAAGTTAGCATATCATATAGATATAGAACATGTGTTTAGTTGATTTTAAAAGTCAAGTTAGAAGGATTAACTTTTGTTTGCGAACAAGTTTAGAATTAACTAAACTATGTTCTAGTGATTACAAGTTTAAACCTTCGAATAAGATAGCTTTATATGTATGAATCGAATGATGTTATGAACATCATTACTACCTTAATTTCCTTGGATAAACCTACTGGAAAAGAGAAAAATGGATCTAGCTTCAATGGATCCTTGGATGGCTCGAAGTTCTTGAAGCAGAATCATGACACGAAAACAAGTTCAAGTAAGATCATCACTTGAAATAAGATTGTTATAGTTATAGAAATTGAACCAAAGTTTGAATATGATTATTACCTTGTATTAGAATGATAACCTACTGTAAGAAACAAAGATTTCTTGAGGTTGGATGATCACCTTACAAGATTGGAAGTGAGCTAGCAACTTGAAAGTATTCTTGATTTTATGAAACTAGAACTTTTGGAATTTATGAAGAACACTTAGAACTTGAAGATAGAACTTGAGAGAGATCAATTAGATGAAGAAAATTGAAGAATGAAAGTGTTTGTAGGTGTTTTTGGTCGTTGGTGTATGGATTAGATATAAAGGATATGTAATTTTGTTTTCATGTAAATAAGTCATGAATGATTACTCATATTTTTGTAATTTTATGAGATATTTCATGCTAGTTGCCAAATGATGGTTCCCACATGTGTTAGGTGACTCACATGGGCTGCTAAGAGCTGATCATTGGAGTGTATATACCAATAGTACATACATCTAAAAGCTGTGTATTGTACGAGTACGAATACGGGTGCATACGAGTAGAATTGTTGATGAAACTGAACGAGGATGTAATTGTAAGCATTTTTGTTAAGTAGAAGTATTTTGATAAGTGTATTTAAGTCTTTCAAAAGTGTATAAATACATATTAAAACACTACATGTATATACATTTTAACTGAGTCGTTAAGTCATCGTTAGTCGTTACATGTAAGTGTTGTTTTGAAACCTTTAGGTTAACGATCTTGTTAAATGTTGTTAACCCAATGTTTATAATATCAAATGAGATTTTAAATTATTATATTATCATGATATTATCATGTATGAATATCTCTTAATATGATATATATACATTAAATGTCTTTACAACGATAATCGTTACATATATGTCTCGTTTAAAAATCATTAAGTTAGTAGTCTTGTTTTTACATATGTAGTTCATTGTTAATATACTTTATGATATGTTTTCTTATCATAGTATCATGTTAACTATATATATATATCCATATATATGTCATCATATAGTTTTTACAAGTTTTACCGTTCGTGAATCACCGATCAACTTGGGTGGTCAATTGTCTATATGAAACATATTTCAATTAATCAAGTCTTAACAAGTTTGATTGCTTAACATGTTGGAAACATTTAATCATGTAAACATCAATCTCAATTAATATATATAAACATGGAAAAGTTCGGGTCACTACAATGTGCTTGGTCGAATGAAACCACGTTCTAATAGTTCTTGCAGTTGGCTTTGCAGTTCTTTCATCTCGCTGGGTGCGAGTCTATAAGGAGCACGAGCTATTGGTGCAGCTCCTGGTACAAGATCTATTTGAAATTCAACAGATCGATGTGGAGGTAGTCCCGGTAATTCTTTTGGAAATACATCGGGAAATTCTTTTGCGACGGGAACATCATTGATGCTCTTTTCTTCAGTTTGTACTTTCTCGACGTGTGCTAGAACAGCATAGCAACCTTTTCTTATTAGTTTTTGTGCCTTCAAATTACTAATAAGATGTAGCTTCATGTTGCCCTTTTCTCCGTACACCATTAAGGGTTCTCCTTCTTCTCATACAATGCGAATTGCATTTTTATAACATACGATCTCTGCTTTCACCTTCTTCAGCCAGTCCATGCCAACTATTACTTCAAAACTCAATAACTCTACTGGTATCAAATCAATCTTAAATATTTCGCTACCCAGTTTAATTTCTCGATTCCGGCATATATTATCTGCTGAAATTAATTTACCGTTTGCTAATTCGAGTAAAAATTTACTATCCAACGGCGTCAATGGACAACTTAATTTAGCACAAAAATCTCTACTCATATAGCTTCTATCCGCACCCGAATCAAATAAAACGTAAGCAGATTTATTGTCAATAAGAAACGTACCCGTAACAAGCTCCGGGTCTTCCTGTGCCTCTGCTGCATTAATATTGAAAACTCTTCCGCGGCCTTGTCCATTCGTGTTCTCCTGGTTCGGGCAATTTCTAATAATGTGGCCCGGTTTTCCACATTTATAACAAACTACATTGGCATAACTTGCTCCGACACTACTTGCTCCGCCATTACTCGTTCCGACACTATTTGTTCCTTTCATTCTGTTGCAAAATTTGGTGCAGAACCCCGAGTGATACTTTTCACACCTTTGGCATAGCTGCTTCTGATTGTTGTTGTTGTTGTGGTTGTTATTGTTGTTGGGATGATTCTTGTAGTTGCTGTTGTTGTTGTTGTTGTTGTTGTTGTTGTTGTTGGGCCGTTTGTTGTAGTTGCGATTGATGTTGCGATTGTTGGGATAATTGTTGCGATTATTATTGTAATTGCTGTTGTTGTTGTATTGGTGATTCTTATCACCGTTTTCCTCCCACTTTCTTTTGACTTGTTTCACATTGGCCTCTTCAGCCGTCTGTTCTTTAATTCTTTCCTCAATCTGGTTCACTAGTTTGTGAGCCATTCTACATGCCTGTTGTATGGAGGCGGGCTCGTGTGAACTTATATCTTCTTGGATTCTTTCCGGTAATCCTTTCACAAACGTGTCGATCTTCTCTTCCTCATCTTCGAACGCTCCCGGACACAATAGGCACAATTCTGTGAATCGTCTTTCGTACGTGGTAATATCAAATCCTTGGGTTCGTAACCCTCTAAGTTCTGTCTTGAGCTTATTGACCTCGGTTCTGGGACGGTACTTCTCGTTCATCAAGTGCTTGAATGCTGACCACGGTAGTACGTACGCATCATCTTGTCCCACTTGCTCTAGATAGGTATTCCACCATGTTAATGCAAAACCTGTGAAGGTATGCATAGCGTACTTCACTTTGTCCTCTTCAGTACACTTACTTATGGCAAACACCGATTCGACCTTCTCGGTCCACCGTTTCAATCCGATCGGTCCTTCGGTTCCATCAAATTCCAAAGGTTTGCAGGCAGTGAATTCATTGTAGGTGCATCCTACACGATTTCCTGTACTGCTAGATCCAAGGTTATTGTTGGTATGTAGCGCAGCCTGTACTGCGGCTATGTTTGAAGCTAGAAAAGTACGGAATTCCTCTTCATTCATATTCACGGTGTGTCGAGTAGTCGGTGCCATTTCCTTCAAAATAGTCAAATGGAACAAGTTAATCATACAGAATATTAAGATTAGTTAATAGTATTTAGTAGCATAATATGAACTCATTTATAAAAGCTTTTTCTTCATATTAGCGTTTTATAAGTTTAAATTCGGGTAGTACCTACCCGTTAAGTTCATACTTAGTAGCTAATATACAAGTCAACTACTACAATTCTATATGAAAAACTGATTATAATAATATTTCGCGTTCAAACTTTTATACAATATTTTACAAACTTACAATACCGCTTATTTTACATAAAGCATGAAATATAGCACACAATAACTTTGATACAAGATAGTTGTGAAGATAATTCTAGCTAGTACACAAGTCGTTCAGCAAAGGCAATAAAGACACGTAATTCATACGTCCAGAAACAAGTCATGCATTCTGGTTTTACTAGGACTACTTCCCAACCTTGGTCTTGTGGAACTTAACCGTTATGGCCGTTGAAAAGACAGCGTGGTGTAACATCGTCAAAGGGACGAGGGTTACGTAATGACCAACAGTCTCGTAATAACCTAAAAACCTCATTTCTTACCCCAATTACCGACTCCGTCACTTGTGGGACCGTTTTGTTTAATAGTTGTAGCCCGATGTTCTTTTTCTCAATTTGGTGAGAAGCGAATATTACTAACCCGTAAGCATAGCATGCTTCTTTATGTTGCATGTTAGCCGCTTTTTCTAAATCATGAAGTCCTATATTCGGATACATTGAGTCAAAATAATTTCTTAACCCGTTGCGTAAAATAGCATTTGGGTTCCCCGCAATATATGCGTCAAAGTAAACACATTGTAACTTATGGGTTTCCCAATGTGATATCCCCCATCTTTCAAACGAAAGTCTCTTATAAACCAAGACATTCTTGGAACGTTCTTCGAATGTCTTACAAACTGATTTCGCCGTAAATAGTTGTGCCGAAGAATTCTGACCGACTCTAGACAAGATTTCATCAATCATGTCTCCGGGTAGGTCTCTTAAAATATTGGGTTGTCTATCCATTTTGTGTTTTTATACTGTAAAATAGACAAGAGTTAGATTCATAAAAAAAATACTTATTAATACAAGCAATTTTTACATATATCATAAAGCATAAGCACACAATATTACATATATTACACCACACGAATACAACTATCTTATTCCGACTCGCTCGTTTCTTCTTCTTCGGTTTTGGTTCGTTTTGCCAAGTTTCTAGGGATATATGATGTTCCCCTAATACGAGCTGTCGTTTTTCCACAACGGTTTAGAAAAACCTGGTGGTTTAGAGGTTCCCGGGTCATTGTTACAACTTAAGGGCTTCGGGGGTTGACGATACATATAAAGTTCATCGGGGTTGGAATTAGATTTCTCTATTTTTATGCCCTTTCCCTTATTATTTTCTTTTGCCTTTTTAAATTCAGTTGGGGTAATTTCTATAGCATCATCAGAATTCTCGTCGGAATCCGATTCATCGGAGAATTGGTAATCCTCCCAATATTTTGCTTCCTTGGGGGAAAAACCATTGACCATAATTAACCTTGGTCGGTTGGTTGAGGATTTTCTTTTACTTAACCGTTTTATTATTTCCCCCACCGGTTCTATTTCCTCCTCCGGTTCCTCCTCTTCCGGTTCTGATTCTTCTTCCGGTTCTGATTCTTCTTCCGGTTCTTCTTCGGGAACTTGTGAATCAGTCCAATATATATTCGACTCTTCGTTATTATTAGGTGAGTCAATGGGATTTGTGCTAGAGGTAGACATCTATCACACAATATCAAACATGTTAAGAGATTAATATAACACATAATATATACATGTTAATAATATATAGTTTCCAACAAAAATATTAAGCAATCATTTTTAAAGAAAACACGGTTGAAGTCCAGACTCACTAATGCATCCTAACAAACTCGATAAGACACACTAATGCAAATTTTCAGGTTCTCTAAGACCAACGCTCGGCTACCAACTGAAATGTCCCGTTCTTATTGATTAAAAACGTTCCATATTAATTGATTTTGTTGCGAGGTTTTGACCTCTATATGAGACGTTTTTCAAAGACTGCATTCATTTTTAAAACAAACCATAACCTTTATTTCATAAATAAAGGTTCAAAAAGCTTTACGTAGATTATCAAATAATAATAATCTAAAATATCCTGTTTACACACGACCATTACATAATGGTTTACAATACAAATATGTTACATCGAAATCAGTTTCTTGAATGCAGTTTTTACACAATATCATACAAACATGGACTCCAAATCTTGTCCTTATTTTAGTATGCAACAGCGGAAGCTCTTAGTATTCACCTGAGAATAAACATGCTTTAAACGTCAACAAAAATGTTGGTGAGTTATAGGTTTAACCTATATATATCAAATCGTAACAATAGACCACTAGATTTCATATTTCAATACACATCCCATACATAGAGATAAAAATCATTCATATGGTGAACACCTGGTAACCGACATTAACAAGATGCATATATAAGAATATCCCCATCATTCCGGGACACCCTTTGGATATGATATAAATTTCAAAGTACTAAAGCATCCGATACTTTGGATGGGGTTTGTTAGGCCCAATAGATCTATCTTTAAGATTCGCGTCAATTAGGGTGTCTGTTCCCTAATTCTTAGATTACCAGACTTAATAAAAAGGGGCATATTCGATTTCGATAATTCAACCATAGAATGTAGTTTCACGTACTTGTGTCTATTTTGTAAATCATTTATAAAACCTGCATGTATGCTCATCCCAAAAATATTAGATTTTAAAAGTGGGACTATAACTCACTTTCACATATTTTTACTTCGTCGGGAAGTAAGACTTGGCCACTGGTTGATTCACGAACCTATAACAATATATACATATATATCAAAGTATGTTCAAAATATATTTACAACACTTTTAATATATTTTGATGTTTTAAGTTTATTAAGTCAGCTGTCCTCGTTAGTAACCTACAACTAGTTGTCCACAGTTAGATGTACAGAAATAAATGATAAATATTATCTTGAATCAATCCACGACCCAGTGTATACGTATCTCAGTATTGATCACAACTCAAACTATATATATTTTGGAATCAACCTCAACCCTGTATAGCTAACTCCAACATTCACATATAGAGTGTCTATGGTTGTTCCGAAATATATATAGATGTGTCAACATGATAGGTCGAAACATTGTATACGTGTCTATGGTATCTCAAGATTACATAATATACAATACAAGTTGATTAAGTTATGGTTGGAATAGATTTGTTACCAATTTTCACGTAGCTAAAATGAGAAAAATTATCCAATCTTGTTTTACCCATAACTTCTTCATTTTAAATCCGTTTTGAGTGAATCAAATTGCTATGGTTTCATATTGAACTCTATTTTATGAATCTAAACAGAAAATGTATAGGTTTATCGTCGGAAAAATAAGTTACAAGTCGTTTTTGTAAAGGTAGTCATTTCAGTCGAAAGAACGACGTCTAGATGACCATTTTAGAAAACATACTTCCACTTTGAGTTTAACCGTAATTTTTGAATATAGTTTCATGTTCATAATAAAAATCATTTTCCCAGAATAACAACTTTTAAATCAAAGTTTATCATAGTTTTTAATTAACTAACCCAAAACAGCCCGCGGTGTTACTACGACGGCGTAAATCCGGTTTTACGGTGTTTTTCGTGTTTCCAGGTTTTAAATCATTAAGTTAGCATATCATATAGATATAGAACATGTGTTTAGTTGATTTTAAAAGTCAAGTTAGAAGGATTAACTTTTATTTGCGAACAAGTTTAGAATTAACTAAACTATGTTCTAGTGATTACAAGTTTAAACCTTCGAATAAAATAGCTTTATATGTATGAATCGAATGATGTTATGAACATCATTACTACCTCAAGTTCCTTAGATAAACCTACTGGAAATGAGAAAAATAGATCTAGCTTCAAAGGATCCTTGGATGGCTTGAAAGTTCTTGAAGCAGAATCATGACACGAAAACAATTTCAAGTAAGATTTCCACTCGAAATAAGATTGTTATAGTTATAGAAATTGAATTAAAGTTTGAATATGATTATTACCTTGTATTAGAAAGATAACCTACTGTAAGTAACAAAGGTTTCTTGATCTTGGATGATTACTTGGAATGGATTTAGAAAACTTGGAAGTAAACTTGCAATCTTGGAAGTATTCTTGATTTTATGAAACTAGAACTTTTGGAATTTATGAAGAACACCTAGAACTTGAAGATAGAACTTGAGATAGATCAATTAGATGAAGAAAATTGAAGAATGAAAGTGTTTGTAGGTATTTTTGGTCGTTGGTGTATGGATTAGATATAAAGGATATGTAATTTGGTTTTCATGTAAATAAGTCATGAATGATTACTCATATTTTTGTAATTTTATGAGATATTTCATGTTAGTTGCCAAATGATGGTTCCCACATGTGTTAGGTGACTCACATGGGCTACTAAGAGCTAATCATTGGAGTGTATATACCAATAGTACATACATCTAAAAGCTGTGTATTGTACGAGTACGAATACGGGTGCATACGAGTAGAATTGTTGATGAAACTGAACGAGGATGTAATTGTAAGCATTTTTGTTAAGTAGAAGTATTTTGATAAGTGTCTTGAAGTCTTTAAAAAGTGTATGAATACATATTAAAACACTACATGTATATACATTTTAACTGAGTCATTAAGTCATCGTTAGTCGTTACATGTAAATGTTGTTTTGAAACCTTTAGGTTAACGATCTTGTTGAATGTTGTTAACCCATTGTTTATTATAACAAATGAGATGTTAAATTGTTATATTATCATGATATTATGATATATAATATATCTTAGTATGATATATATACAGATAAATGTCGTTACAACGATAATCGTTACATATATGTCTCGTTTCGAAATCATTAAGTTAGTAGTCTTATTTTTACATATGTATTTCATTGTTAATACACTTAATAATATATTTACTTATCATTTAATATAATTAACCAAGTGTATCAATATCTTAATATGATTCATATGTACCTAGTAAGACGTTGTTATAACGATAATCGTTATATATATCGTTTTCGAGTTTCTTAAATTAATAGTCTCATTTTTATGTATATAACTCATTGTTAAAATACCTAATGAGATACATACTTATAATAAAATCATGTTAACTATATATATAACCATATATATGTCATCGTATAGTTTTTACAAGTTTTAACGTTCGTGAATCACTGGTCAACTTGGGTGGTCAATTGTCTATATGAAACCTATTTCAATTAATCAAGTCTTAACAAGTTTGATTGCTTAACATATTGGAAACACTTAATCATGTAAATAACAATTTCATTTAATATATATATAAACATGGAAAAGTTCGGGTCACTAGACTAGGGATATATGATGTCCCCCTAATACGAGCCGTCGTTTCCCACATTGGTTTAGAAAAACCTGGTGGTTTAGAGGTTCCCGGGTTATTGTCACAACTTAAGAAATACGGGTGTTGACGATACATATAAAGTTCATCGGGTTTGGAATCAAATTTCTCTATTTTTGTGCCCTTTCTCTTATTGTTCTCTTTTGCCTTATTAAATTGTGTTGGGGTAATTTCTATAACATCATCGGAATCCTTGTCGGGATCCGATTTATTGGAGAATTGGTAATCCTCCCAATACTTTGCTTCCTTGGCGGAAACACCATTGACCATAATTAACTTTGGTCGGTTGGTTGAGGATTTTCTTCTACTTAACCGTTTTATTATTTCCCCCACTGGTTCTATTTCTTCTTCCGGTTCTGATTCTTCTTCCGGTTCTGATTCTTCTTCTGGTTCTGACTCTTCTTCCGGTTCCTCTTCGGGAACTTGTGAATCCATGAATCATTCCAATTTACATTTGACTCTTCATTATTATTAGGTGAGTCAATAGGACTTGTTCTAGAGGTAGACATCTATCACATAATAGCAAACACGTTAAGAGATTAATATATCACATAATATTCACATGTTGAAAATATATAGTTTCCAACAAAATTTGTTAAGCAATCATTTTTCACGTAAACACGGTCGAAGTCCAGACTTGCTAATGCATCCTAACAAACTCGATAAGTCACACTAATGCAAAATTCTGGTTCTCTAAGACCAACGCTCTGATACCAACTGAAATGTCCCGTTCTTATTGATTAAAAATGTTCCATATTAATTGATTTCGTTGCGAGGTTTTGACCTCTATATGAGACATTTTTCAAAGACTGCATTCATTTTAAAACAAACCATAACCTTTATTTCATCAATAAAGGTTTAAAAAGATTTACGTAGATTATCAAATAATGATAATCTAAAATATCCGGTTTACACGCGACCATTACATAATGGTTTACAATACAAATATGTTACAACGAAATAAGTTTCTTGAATGCAGTTTTTACACAATATCATACAAGCATGGACTCCAAATCTCGTCCTTATTTAAGTATGCGACAGCGGAAGCTCTTAATAATCACCTGAGAATAAACATGCTTAAAACGTCAACAAAAATGTTGGTGAGTTATAGGTTTAACCTATATATTATAAAATCATAATAATAGACCACAAGATTTCATATTTCAATACACATCCCATACATAGAGATAAAAATCATTCATATGGTGAACACCTGGTAACCGACATTAACAAGATGCATATATAAGAATATCCCCATCATTCCGGGACACCCTTCGGATATGATATAAATTTCGAAGTACTAAAGCATCCGGTACTTTGGATGGGGTTTGTTAGGCCCAATAGATCTATCTTTAGGATTCACGTCAATTAGGGTGTCTGTTCCCTAATTCTTAGATTACCAGACTTAATAAAAAGGGGCATATTCGATTTCGATAATTCAACCATAGAATGTAGTTTCACGTACTTGTGTCTATTTTGTAAATCATTTATAAAACCTGCATGTATTCTCATCCCAAAAATATTAGATTTTAAAAGTGGGACTATAACTCACATTCACAGATTTTTACTTCGTCGGGAAGTAAGACTTGGCCACTGGTTGATTCACGAACCTATAACAATATATACATATATATCAATGTATGTTCAAAATATATTTACAACACTTTTAATATATTTTGATGTTTTAAGTTTATTAAGTCAGCTGTCCTCGTTAGTAACCTACAACTAGTTGTCCACAGTTAGATGTACAGAAATAAATCGATAAATATTATCTTGAATCAATCCACGACCCAGTGTATACGTATCTCAGTATTGATCACAACCCAAACTATATATATTTTGGAATCAACCTCAACCCTGTATAGCTAACTCCAACATTCACATATAGAGTGTCTATGGTTGTTCCGAAATATATATAGATGTGTCAACATGATAGGTTGAAACATTGTATACGTGTCTATGGTATCTCAAGATTACATAATATACAATACAAGTTGATTAAGTTATGGTTGGAATAGATTTGTTACCAATTTTCACGTAGCTAAAATGAGAAAAATTATCCAATCTTGTTTTACCCATAACTTATTCATTTTAAATCCGTTTTGAGTGAATCAAATTGCTATGGTTTCATATTGAACTCTATTTTATGAATCTAAAAAGAAAAAGTATAGGTTTATTGTCAGAAAAATAAGTTACAAGTCGTTTTTGGAAAGGTAGTCATTTCAGTCGAAAGAACGACGTCTAGATGACCATTTTAGAAAACATACTTCCACTTTGAGTTTAACCATAATTTTTGGATATAGTTTCATGTTCATAATAAAAATCATTTTCCCAGAATAACAACTTTTAAATCAATGTTTATCATAGTTTTTAATTAACTAATCCAAAACAGCCCGCGGTGTTACTACGACGGCGTAAATCCGGTTTTACGGTGTTTTTCGTGTTTCCAGGTTTTAAATCATTAAGTTAGCATATCATATAGATATAGAACATGTGTTTAGTTGATTTTAAAAGTCTAGTTAGAAGGATTAACTTTATTTGCGAACAAGTTTAGAATTAACTAAACTATGTTCTAGTTATTACAAGTTTATAATGTTGAATAAGACAGCTTTTTATGTATGAAGCGAATGATGTTATGAACATCATTACTACCTCAAGTTCCTTGGATAAACCTACTGGAAATGAGAAAAAATGGATCTAGCTTCAAAGGATCCTTGGATGGCTTGAAAGTTCTTGAAGCAGAATCATGACACGAAAAGAATTTCAAGTAAGATTTCCACTCGAAATAAGATTGTTATAGTTATAGAAAGTGAATTAAAGTTTGAATATGATTATTATCTTGTATTAGAAAGATAACCTACTGTAATTAACAAAGGTTTCTTGATCTTTAATGATTACTTGGAATGGATTTAGAAACTTGGAAGTAAACTTGCAATCTTGGAAGTATTCTTGATTTTATGAAACTAGAACTTTTGGAATTTATGAAGAACACTTAGAACTTGAAGATAGAACTTGAGAGAGATCAATTAGATGAAGAAAATTGAAGAATGAAAGTGTTTGTAGGTGTTTTTGGTCGTTGGTATATGGATTAGATATAAAGGATATGTAATTTTGTTTTCATGTAAATAAGTCATGAATGATTACTCATATTTTTGTAATTTTATGAGATATTTCATGCTAGTTGCCAAATGATGGTTCCCACATGTGTTAGGTGACTCACATGGGCAGCCAAGAGCTGATCATTAGAGTGTATATACCAATAGTACATACATCTAAAAGCTGTGTATTGTACGAGTACGAATACGGGTGCATACGAGTAGAATTGTTGATGAAACTGAACAAGGATGTAATTGTAAGCATTTTTGTTAAGTAGAAGTATTTTGATAAGTGTCTTGAAGTCTTTCAAAAGTGTATGAATACATATTAAAACACTACATCTATATACATTTTAACTGAGTCGTTAAGTCATCGTTAGTCGTTACATGTAAGTGTTGTTTTGAAACCTTTAGGTTAAAGATCTTGTTAAGTGTTGTTAACCCAATGTTTATAATATCAAATGAGATTTTAAATTATTATATTATCATGATATTTAAGAGATATTCATTCTTCAATTAAGACATTTAATGTATATAATATCATGATAATATAATAATTTAAAATCTCTTTTGATATTATAAACATTGGGTTAACAACATTTAACAAGATCATTAACCTAAAGGTTTCAAAACAACATTTACATGTAACGACTAACGATGACTTAACGACTCAGTTAAAATGTATATACATGTAGTGTTTTAATATGTATTTATACACTTTTGAAAGACTTCAATACACTTATCAAAATACTTCTACTTAACAAAAATGCTTACAATTACATCCTCGTTCAGTTTCATCAACAATTCTACTCGTATGCACCCGTATTCATACTCGTACAATACACAGCTTTTAGATGTATGTACTATTGATATATACACTCCAATGATCAGCTCTTAGCAGCCCATGTGAGTCACTTAACATATGTGGGAACCATCATTTGGCAACTAGCATGAAATATCTCATAAAATTACAAAAATATGAGTAATCATTCATGACTTATTTACATGAAAACAAAATTACATATCCTTTATATCTAATCCATACACCAACGACCAAAAACACCTACAAACACTTTCATTCTTCAATTTTCTTCATCTAATTGATCTCTCTCAAGTTCTATCTTCAAGTTCTAAGTGTTCTTCATAAATTCCAAAAGTTCTAGTTTCATAAAATCAAGAATACTTCCAAGTTTGCTAGCTCACTTCCAATCTTGTAAGGTGATCATCCAACCTCAAGAAATCTTTGTTTCTTACAGTAGGTTATCATTCTAATACAAGGTAATAATCATATTCAAACTTTGGTTCAATTTCTATAACTATAACAATCTTATTTCAAGTGATGATCTTACTTGAACTTGTTTTCGTGTCATGATTCTGCTTCAAGAACTTCAAGCCATCCAAGGATCCATTGAAGCTAGATCCATTTTTCTCTTTTCCAGTAGGTTTATCCAAGGAAATTAAGGTAGTAATGATGTTCATAACATCATTCGATTCATACATATAAAGCTATCTTATTCGAAGGTTTAAACTTGTAATCACTAGAACATAGTTTAGTTAATTCTAAACTTGTTCGCAAACAAAAGTTAATCCTTCTAACTTGACTTTTAAAATCAACTAAACACATGTTCTATATCTATATGATATGCTAACTTAATGATTTAAAACCTGGAAACACGAAAAACACCGTAAAACCGGATTTACGCCGTCGTAGTAACACCGCGGGCTGTTTTGGGTTAGTTAATTAAAAACTATGATAAACTTTGATTTAAAAGTTGTTATTCTGAGAAAATGATTTTTATTATGAACATGAAACTATATCCAAAAATTATGGTTAAACTCAAAGTGGAAGTATGTTTTCTAAAATGGTCATCTAGACGTCGTTCTTTCGACTAAAATGACTACCTTTACAAAAATGACTTGTAACTTATTTTTCTGACTATAAACCTATACTTTTTCTGTTTAGATTCATAAAATAGAGTTCAATATGAAACCATAGCAATTTGATTCACTCAAAACGGATTTAAAATGAAGAAGTTATGGGTAAAACAAGATTGGATAATTTTTCTCATTTTAGCTACGTGAAAATTGGTAACAAATCTATTCCAACCATAACTTAATCAACCTGTATTGTATATTATGTAATCTTGAGATACCATAGACACGTATACAATGTTTCGACCTATCATGTCGACACATCTATATATATTTCGGAACAACCATAGACACTCTATATGTGAATGTTGGAGTTAGCTATACAGGGTTGAGGTTGATTCCAAAATATATATAGTTTGAGTTGTGATCAATACTGAGATACGTATACACTGGGTCGTGGATTGATTCAAGATAATATTTATCGATTTATTTCTGTACATCTAACTGTGGACAACTAGTTGTAGGTTACTAACGAGGACAGCTGACTTAATAAACTTAAAACATCAAAATATATTAAAAGTGTTGTAAATATATTTTGAACATACTTTGATATATATGTATATATTGTTATAGGTTCGTGAATCAACCAGTGGCCAAGTCTTACTTCCCGACGAAGTAAAAATCTGTGAAAGTGAGTTATAGTCCCACTTTTAAAATCTAATATTTTTGGGATGAGAATACATGCAGGTTTTATAAATGATTTACAAAATAGACACAAGTACGTGAAACTACATTCTATGGTTGAATTATTGAAATCGAATATGCCCCTTTTTATTAAGTCTGGTAATCTAAGAATTAGGGAACAGACACCCTAATTGACGCGAATCCTAAAGATAGATCTATTGGGCCTAACAAACCCCATCCAAAGTACCGGATGCTTTAGTACTTCGAAATTTATATCATATCCGAAGGGTGTCCCGGAATGATGGGGATATTCTTATATATGCATCTTGTTATTGTCGGTTACCAGGTGTTCACCATATGAATGATTTTTATCTCTATGTATGGGATGTGTATTGAAATATGAAATCTTGTGGTTGTAACATCCCGCGTTTTTCCGTTAAATTTATTTTAACACCGTCTTTTTTTTTTATAATATCTTTCGTCATTTAATTTGGTATCTTTTGTTAACTAACGTTCATAATATCCTCGTTATTTAATTATAACGTCACCCGTTTACTCGAGCGTTTTAAAATATTCGTTTGGTTATTTCCCGCACCCGCTTTGAAACTAGAGGGACCAAACTTGCCAAGGGACCAAACCTTTGACTAGGTCAAAGAGGTCAAACCTCCCTCATCCATTCATTTATCTTTTTCTTTTCCATTTTTCTTTAATACTTCCACAAATCCTCTCAAAACCCAATTCATAAATTCATCATCCAAATTCAATCAAGGAAGCTTACAACTAAACAAAATACATATTTGGAATCCTCTCTTCATCCTCTTCAATTTGATACCAACTTCATCTCATTTGGGTAACTTTCTAAAATCACTAATTTTATGTGTTCTTGAGATTTTTGAGTTATAAAGTTGTTAATTAGTGTCTATGGCTCATTGTGATGTCGTGTATGTAATTTGTATGCTCGATTCGTTGTTTTTGGTGTAACTAGTTCAATATGAAAATTACTTGCTAAATCCTTGATTTTGGATGATCAAATGTTGTTAGATTGTTAAAGTGCATGTTTTAAAAGTGTTACTAGTATCATTAGCTTCGTTTTGATGTATAGGTTGATTAAGGAAACTCCAAGAACATGATTAGTGATTTTGTGAACTTGGATTAGGGTTTGATAAGCTTTAGATGAACTTTTGATGCACCAAATGCTATGAAATATTGTAGATAAGAATTTTGTTACAATGTGTGTTTGATCACCTTCAAAACGGCATATCACATGTGTGAATTGGATTCCTGAAACTTAAAATGCATTTGATGAACTTGAAACTTTGAAAATGGATTCTTAATGATCACTTGACGGAAAATCGGTTATTGAAATTGATGTTTTTGTTTGATGAAACGTGTTTAGTTGTTTTCCTTGTCAAATTACCTTTCCAACGATATATAGTATGCATTTTGGATGTTTTCGGTTCATAAAATATGTTAATTTGAGTTTTGGTTCGTGACTTGGACCATTTTTCTGCAAACTGCATGTTTTCCAGGTATTGCGCGCCGCGCATATACCCGCGCGCCACGCAGAATTAGAAATCCCAGATGTTTGCCTTCGTGGTTAAGTTGTGACCAGGATTTACACTTGGGTGCGCGCCGCGCAACCCATTGCGCGCCGCGCATATGCCCAGCTCATTTTTGTTTTTATTTTTCCTTTCACAAAATGTTTCCCGCTTAACCGTAACTCCGATTAACATGAAACTTGGCCATTCTGCTCATAAATGATTTCTCATCATGGGAAAATTGTCGGATACCCGACCCGACCCCGTTGACCTTGACTTTGACCAAGTTTGACTTTTAGTCAAACTTAACCAAACAATTATACGATCGTTCTAACATGCTTAGTTACTTGTATCGTGCATGAAACTTGACTAATTGATTCACATGCTATATTAATCGAGTCGTAACGAGCCATAGGACTAATTGAACATCTTTGACCGTTTGTGTTTACCGTTATTGATACAACCTATATGTTTAGGTCAAGACTAGCTTTGTCTTTGCACGCGTCTACTTGTTGAAGTACTTTATTAACTCTTGCACTCAAGGTGAGATCATAGTCCCATTTTTTTTTTTAATCACTTTTATTCTTTACATCGTGGGCTGAGAAACACATACATTTCATACTTATTTACTTTTCATGCTTTTACATTGTGAACAAATACGAATACAAGGATGCATACGAGTTTGAACAAAAGTCCTCAATCCAATTATCATTAGTTCCACTTGCAGGGTGTAAGTGTAAGCGTGTAATTATGTTGTGTGGCCATACGGGTTTAACAAACCCTCATTCAGACGGTTCGCTACCATTAGTGAATGGAATATAATTTCAACAATGTATAGTGTAGGTTCTAACACTAAATTCAAAATTCAGAGGGAAGATTCGGTTAAGCCTTGATAATTGGGTGCTCGTGATACAAATACTATTTTGGAATGTGAACGATTTTGGTTAAGCAATTCATAAAGAACCTTGTGGTTCAATACAATTTACTTACTAAACCTATGATTTCACCAACGTTTTCGTTGACAGATTTCTATGTTTTTCTCAGGTCTTGCACGATATGTGATACATGCTTCCGCTCACTAATTGATACTTGCATCCGATGTCGAGTATACATGCATTTCATGGAGCGTCTTTTGACTTTACTTTAAACCGTGTCGCCTAGATTTCAATCGTACTTATAACGTTGTAACTTAACTTTTGGTTGAACAATTCTTGTAAACTTTGAAAACAATCTTTATTTTGAAATGAAGGCGATATATTTTGGTCAAACGTTATCTTAAAGACTTATAATCAGGTAATGGGACCCACGTAGCCGACGCCGTCACTTGACGATTTGTCGGGGTCGCTACAAGTGGTATCAGAGCCTTGGTTGTAGGGATTTAGAGTTCATTTGTGTCCACCCCGAGTCATAGGGTACATAGGTGAATCTAGACTACAACCGGCATATAGACTGAAGTAGGAATTACTTGACTATTTGTGCATTTATACTCGAACTCTTCTATCATAGCTAACTCGTATTCGATCTTGATCTTACGTTGATAAATTTTGTTGACGCGCCACCTTGACTTTATAAAGTAATGTTAAATGCACATGTAAATCAGGGTAATATAATTTCCGGGATTATATTACGGTGATTCACATGGACGTTCCGACATTATGACGTAAAGAATTTAAGGCGAGTCAAGGAAAAATTTCCTCTCTATCCTTATTCCATACTCCGGTTAGTATTGTTGAAAATACTAACCAACGATATTCTTGTGTTTTGAAGGAATAATGGCTCGTCGACGCGCTCCTCCCGAAACTCCCGAACAAGCCCTCCAACGTATGATAGCCACTGCCGTGGATGCGGCCATGGCCGGTCACTCCTCCAACAACAACAATAACAACAATCATCACAACAACAACAACAATGGAGCCGGAAATTCCAACGAAGGATGCTCCTATAAGAATTTCATGGGGTGCAAACCTCACACTTTCGATGGAACCGGGGGACCGGTTGTGCTCACCCGATGGTTTGAGCAAACGGAAGCCGTCTTTAGCATAAGCGGTTGTCGAGACCAAGACAAGGTTAGATATTCCACTCACACCTTCGCCGGTATCGCTCTCACATGGTGGAATTCGTATGTACAATCGGTGGGTATCCACGAAGCCCACGCTCTCTCTTGGGCCGACTTAAGAGGAAAGATGATCACCGAATATTTTCCTCGCGAAGAAACCCGAAGGCTCGAACAAGAACTAAGAGCTCTGAAAGCGGTCGGGAACGACCTTAAGGCCTATAATCAACGATTCTCCGAACTTGCTTTGATGTGCCCAAATCTTGTGAACCCCGAATCTTTATGAAATGTCCCGTTCTTATTGATTAAAAACGTTCCATATTAATTGATTTCGTTGCGAGGTTTTGACCTCTATATGAGACGTTTTTCAAAGACTGCATTCATTTTTAAAACAAACCATAACCTTTATTTCATAAATAAAGGTTTAAAAAGCTTTACGTAGATTATCAAATAATGATAATCTAAAATATCCTGTTTACACACGACCATTACATAATGGTTTACAATACAAATATGTTACATCGAAATTAGTTTCTTGAATGCAGTTTTTACACAATATCATACAAACATGGACTCCAAATCTTGTCCTTATTTTAGTATGCAACAGCGGAAGCTCTTAATATTCACCTGAGAATAAACATGCTTTAAACGTCAACAAAAATGTTGGTGAGTTATAGGTTTAACCTATATATATCAAATCGTAACAATAGACCACAAGATTTCATATTTCAATACACATCCCATACATAGAGATAAAAATCATTCATATGGTGAACACCTGGTAACCGACAATAACAAGATGCATATATAAGAATATCCCCATCATTCCGGGACACCCTTCGGATATGATATAAATTTCGAAGTACTAAAGCATCCGGTACTTTGGATGGGGTTTGTTAGGCCCAATAGATCTATCTTTAGGATTCGCGTCAATTAGGGTGTCTGTTCCCTAATTCTTAGATTACCAGACTTAATAAAAAGGGGCATATTCGATTTTGATAATTCAACCATAGAATGTAATTTCACGTACTTGTGTCTATTTTGTAAATCATTTATAAAACCTGCATGTATTCTCATCCCAAAAATATTAGATTTTAAAAGTGGGACTATAACTCACTTTCACAGATTTTTACTTCGTCGGGAAGTAAGACTTGGCCACTGTTGATTCACGAACCTATAACAATATATACATATATATTAAAGTATGTTCAAAATATATTTACAACACTTTTAATATATTTTGATGTTTTAAGTTTATTAAGTCAGCTGTCCTCGTTAGTAACCTATAACTAGTTGTCCACAGTTAGATGTACAGAAATAAATCGATAAATATTATCTTGAATCAATCCACGACCCAGTGTATACGTATCTCAGTATTGATCACAACTCAAACTATATATATTTTGGAATCAACCTCAACCCTGTATAGCTAACTCCAACATTCACATATAGAGTGTCTATGGTTGTTCCGAAATATATATAGATGTGTCGACATGATAGGTCGAAACATTGTATATGTGTCTATGGTATCTCAAGATTACATAATATACAATACAAGTTGATTAAGTTATGGTTGGAATAGATTTGTTACCAATTTTCACGTAGCTAAAATGAGAAAAATTATCCAATCTTGTTTTACCCATAACTTCTTCATTTTAAATCCGTTTTGAGTGAATCAAATTGCTATGATTTCATATTGAACTCTATTTTATGAATCTAAACAGAAAAAGTATAGGTTTATAGTCGGAAAAATAAGTTACAAGTCGTTTTTTTAAAGATAGTCATTTCAGTCGAAAGAACGACGTCTAGATGACCATTTTAGAAAACATACTTCCACTTTGAGTTTAACCATAATTTTTGGATATAGTTTCATGTTCATAATAAAAATCATTTTCTCAGAATAACAACTTTTAAATCAAAGTTTATCATAGTTTTTAATTAACTAACCCAAAACAGCCCGCGGTGTTACTACGACGGCGTAAATCCGGTTTTACGGTGTTTTTCGTGTTTCCAGGTTTTAAATCATTAAGTTAGCATATCATATAGATATAGAACATGTGTTTAGTTGATTTTAAAAGTCAAGTTAGAAGGATTAACTTTTGTTTGCGAACAAGTTTAGAATTAACTAAACTATGTTCTAGTGATTACAAGTTTAAACCTTCGAATAAGATAGCTTTATATGTATGAATCGAATGATGTTATGAACATCATTACTACCTTAATTTCCTTGGATAAACCTACTGGAAAAGAGAAAAATGGATCTAGCTTCAATGGATCCTTGGATGGCTCGAAGTTCTTGAAGCAGAATCATGACACGAAAACAAGTTCAAGTAAGATCATCACTTGAAATAAGATTGTTATAGTTATAGAAATTGAACCAAAGTTTGAATATGATTATTACCTTGTATTAGAATGATAACCTACTGTAAGAAACAAAGATTTCTTGAGGTTGGATGATCACCTTACAAGATTGGAAGTGAGCTAGCAAACTTGAAAGTATTCTTGATTTTATGAAACTAGAACTTTTGGAATTTATGAAGAACACTTAGAACTTGAAGATAGAACTTGAGAGAGATCAATTAGATGAAGAAAATTGAGGAATGAAAGTGTTTGTAGGTGTTTTTGGTCGTTGGTGTATGGATTAGATATAAAGGATATGTAATTTTGTTTTCATGTAAATAAGTCATGAATGATTACTCATATTTTTGTAATTTTATGAGATATTTCATGCTAGTTGCCAAATGATGGTTCCCACATGTGTTAGGTGACTCACATGGGCTGCTAAGAGCTGATCATTGGAGTGTATATACCAATAGTACATACATCTAAAAGCTGTGTATTGTACGAGTACGAATACGGGTGCATACGAGTAGAATTGTTGATGAAACTGAACGAGGATGTAATTGTAAGCATTTTTGTTAAGTAGAAGTATTTTGATAAGTGTATTGAAGTCTTTCAAAAGTGTATAAATACATATTAAAACACTACATGTATATACATTTTAACTGAGTCGTTAAGTCATCGTTAGTCGTTACATGTAAGTGTTGTTTTGAAACCTTTAGGTTAACGATCTTGTTAAATGTTGTTAACTCAATGTTTATAATATCAAATGAGATTTTAAATTATTATATTATCATGATATTATCATGTATGAATATCTCTTAATATGATATATATACATTAAATGTCTTTACAACGATAATCGTTACATATATGTCTCGTTTAAAAATCATTAAGTTAGTAGTCTTGTTTTTTTACATATGTAGTTCATTGTTAATATACTTTATGATATGTTTTATTATCATAGTATCATGTTAACTATATATATATATATATCCATATATATGTCATCATATAGTTTTTACAAGTTTTAACGTTCGTGAATCACCGATCAACTTGGGTGGTCAATTGTCTATATGAAACATATTTCAATTAATCAAGTCTTAACAAGTTTGATTGCTTAACATGTTGGAAACATTTAATCATGTAAATATCAATCTCAATTAATATATATAAACATGGAAAAGTTCGGGTCACTACAGTACCTACCCGTTAAATAAATTTCGTCCCGAAATTTTAAGCTGTTGAAGGTGTTGACGAATCTTCTGGAAATAGATGCGGGTATTTCTTCTTCATCTGATCTTCACGCTCCCAGGTGAACTCGGGTCCTCTACGAGCATTCCATCGAACCTTAACAATTGGTATCTTGTTTTGCTTAAGTCTTTTAACCTCACGATCCATTATTTCGACGGGTTCTTCGATGAATTGAAGTTTTTCGTTGATTTGGATTTCATCTAACGGAATAGTGAGATCTTCTTTAGCAAAACATTTCTTTAAATTCGAGACGTGGAAAGTGTTATGTACAGCCGCGAGTTGTTGAGGTAACTCTAGTCGGTAAGCTACTGGTCCGACACGATCAATAATCTTGAATGGTCCAATATACCTTGGATTTAATTTCCCTCGTTTACCAAATCGAACAACGCCTTTCCAAGGTGCAACTTTAAGCATGACCATCTCTCCAATTTCAAATTCTATATCTTTTCTTTTAATGTCAGCGTAGCTCTTTTGTCGACTTTGGGCGGTTTTCAACCGTTGTTGAATTTGGATGATCTTCTCGGTAGTTTCTTGTATAATCTCCGGACCCGTAATCTGTCTATCCCCCACTTCACTCCAACAAATCGGAGACCTGCACTTTCTACCATAAAGTGCTTCAAACGGCGCCATCTCAATGCTTGAATGGTAGCTGTTGTTGTAGGAAAATTCTGCTAACGGTAGATGTCGATCCCAACTGTTTCCGAAATCAATAACACATGCTCGTAGCATGTCTTCAAGCGTTTGTATCGTCCTTTCGCTCTGCCCATCAGTTTGTGGATGATAGGCAGTACTCATGTCTAGACGAGTTCCTAATGCTTGCTGTAATGTCTGCCAGAATCTTGAAATAAATCTGCCATCCCTATCAGAGATAATAGAGATTGGTATTCCATGTCTGGAGACGACTTCCTTCAAATACAGTCGTGCTAACTTCTCCATCTTGTCATCTTCTCTTATTGGTAGGAAGTGTGCTGATTTGGTGAGACGATCAACTATTACCCAAATAGTATCAAACCCACTTGCAGTCCTTGGCAATTTAGTGATGAAATCCATGGTAATGTTTTCCCATTTCCATTCCAGGATTTCGGGTTGTTGAAGTAGACCTGATGGTTTCTGATGCTCAGCTTTGACCTTAGAACACGTCAAACATTCTCCTACGTATTTAGCAACATCGGCTTTCATACCCGGCCACCAAAAATGTTTCTCGAGATCCTTGTACATCTTCCCCGTTCCAGGATGTATTGAGTATCTGGTTTTATGAGCTTCTCTAAGTACCATTTCTCTCATATCTCCAAATTTTGGTACCCAAATCCTTTCAGCCCTATACCGGGTTCCGTCTTCCCGAATATTAAGATGCTTCTCCGATCCTTTGGGTATTTCATCCTTTAAATTTCCCTCTTTTAAAACTCCTTGTTGCGCCTCCTTTATTTGAGTAGTAATGTTATTATGAATCATTATATTCATAGATTTTACTCGAATGGGTTCTCTGTCCTTCCTGCTCAAGGCATCGGCTACCACATTTGCCTTCCCCGGGTGGTAACGAATCTCAAAGTCGTAATCATTCAATAATTCAATCCACCTACGCTGCCTCATATTCAGTTGTTTCTGATTAAATATGTGTTGAAGACTTTTGTGGTCGGTATATATAATACTTTTGACCCCATATAAGTAGTGCCTCCAAGTCTTTAATGCAAAAACAACCGCGCCTAATTCCAAATCATGCGTCGTATAATTTTGTTCGTGAATCTTCAATTGTCTAGACGCATAAGCAATCACCTTCGTTCGTTGCATTAATACACAACCGAGACCTTGCTTTGATGCATCACAATAAATCACAAAATCATCATTCCCTTCAGGCAATGACAATATAGGTGCCGTAGTTAGCTTTTTCTTCAATAACTGAAACGCTTTCTCTTGTTCATCATTCCATTCAAATTTCTTCCCTTTATGCGTTAATGCAGTCAAGGGTTTTGCTATTCTGGAAAAGTCTTGGATGAACCTTCTGTAGTAACCAGCTAGTCCTAAAAACTGGCGTATGTGTTTTGGAGTTTTCGGGGTTTCCCACTTTTCAACAGTTTCTATCTTTGCCGGATCCACCTTAATACCTTCTTTGTTCACTATGTGACCGAGGAATTGAACTTCTTCCAACCAAAATGCACACTTTGAAAACTTAGCGTACAATTCTTCCTTCCTCAATACTTCTAACACCTTTCTCAAATGTTCACCGTGTTCTTGGTCATTCTTTGAGTAAATAAGTATGTCATCAATGAAAACAATGACAAACTTGTCAAGGTATGGTCCACACACTCGGTTCATAAGGTCCATGAACACTGCTGGTGCATTAGTTAAACCAAACGGCATGACCATAAACTCGTAATGACCGTAACGTGTTCTGAAAGCAGTCTTTGGAATATCATCTTCTTTCACCCGCATTTGATGATACCCGGAACGTAAGTCAATCTTTGAATAAACAGACGAGCCTTGTAGTTGATCAAATAAGTCGTCGATTCTCGGTAGTGGGTAGCGGTTCTTGATGGTAAGTTTGTTCAACTCTCGGTAGTCGATACACAACCTGAATGTACCATCTTTCTTCTTGACAAACAAAACAGGAGCTCCCCACGGTGATGTGCTTGGTCGAATGAAACCACGCTCTAAAAGTTCTTGTAATTGGCTTTGCAGTTCTTTCATCTCGCTGGGTGCGAGTCTGTAAGGAGCACGAGCTATTGGTGCAGCTCCTGGTACAAGATCTATTTGAAATTCAACGGATCGATGTGGGGGTAATCCCGGTAATTCTTTCGGAAATACATCGGGAAATTCTTTTGCAATGGGAACATCATTGATGCTCTTTTCTTCAGTTTGTACTTTCTCGACGTGTGCTAGAACAGCATAGCAACCTTTTCTTATTAGTTTTTGTGCCTTCAAATTACTAATAAGATGTAGCTTCGTGTTGCCCTTATCTCCGTACACCATTAAGGGTTTTCCTTTTTCTCGTATAATGCGAATTGCATTTTTGTAACAGACGATCTCTGCTTTCACTTCTTTCAACCAGTCCATACCGATTATCACATCAAAACTCCCTAACTCTACCGGTATCAAATCAATCTTAAATGTTTCGCTAACCAGTTTAATTTCTCGATTCCGACATATATTATCTGCTGAAATTAATTTACCATTTGCTAATTCGAGTAAAAATTTACTATCCAAAGGCGTCAATGGACAACTTAATTTAGCACAAAAATCTCTACTCATATAGCTTCTATCCGCACCCGAATCAAATAAAACGTAAGCAGATTTATTGTCAATAAGAAATGTACCCGTAACAAGCTCCGGGTCTTCCTGTGCCTCTATCGCATTAATATTGAAAACTCTTCCACGGCCTTGTCCATTCGTGTTCTCCTGGTTCGGGCAATTTCTAATAATGTGGCCTGGTTTTCCACATTTATAACAAACTACATTGGCATAACTTGCTCCGACACTACTTGCTCCGCCATTACTCGTTCCGACACCATTTGTTCCTTTCGTTCTATTAGCCCCTGGTCCGTAGACCTCACACTTCGCCGCGCTATGACCATTTCTTTTACACTTGTTGCAAAATTTGGTGCAGAACCCCGAGTGATTCTTTTCACACCTTTGGCATAGCTGCTTCTGATTGTTGTTGTTGTTGCGGTTATTATTGTTGTTGGGATGATTGTTGTAGTTGCTGTTGTTGTTGTTGTTGTTGTTGTTGGGCCGTTTGTTGTAGTTGCGATTGATGTTGCGATTGTTGGGATAATTGTTGCGATTATTGTTGTAATTACTGTTGTTGTTGTATTGGTGATTCTTATCACCGTTTTCCTCCCACTTTCTTTTGACTTGCTTCACATTGGCCTCTTCAGCAGTCTGTTCTTTAATTCTTTCTTCAATCTGGTTCACTAGTTTGTGAGCCATTCTACATGCCTGTTGTATGGAGGCGGGCTCGTGTGAACTTATATCTTCTTGGATTCTTTCCGGTAATCCTTTCACAAACGCGTCGATCTTCTCTTCCTCATCTTCGAATGCTCCCGGACACAATAGGCACAATTCTGTGAATCGTCTTTCGTACGTGGTAATATCAAATCCTTGGGTTCGTAACCCTCTAAGTTCTGTCTTGAGCTTATTGACCTCGGTTCTGGGACGGTACTTCTCGTTCATCAAGTGCTTGAATGCTGACCACGGTAGTGCGTACGCATCATCTTGTCCTACTTGCTCTAGATAGGTATTCCACCATGTTAACGCAGAACCTGTGAAGGTATGCGTAGCGTACTTCACTTTGTCCTCTTCAGTACACTTACTTATGGCAAACACCGATTCAACCTTCTCGGTCCACCGTTTCAATCCGATCGGTCCTTCGGTTCCATCAAATTCCAAAGGTTTGCAGGCAGTGAATTCTTTGTAGGTGCATCCTACACGATTTCCTGTACTGCTAGATCCAAGGTTATTGTTGGTATGTAGCGCAGCCTGTACTGCGGCTATGTTTGAAGCTAGAAAAGTACGGAATTCCTCTTCATTCATATTCACGGTGTGTCGAGTAGTCGGTGCCATTTCCTTCAAAATAGTTAAATGGAACAAGTTAATCATACAGAATATTAAGAGTAGTTAATAGTATTTCGTAGCATAATATGAACTCATTTATAAAAGCTTTTTCTTCATATTAGCATTTTATAAGTTTAAATTCGGGTAGTACCTACCCGTTAAGTTCATACTTAGTAGCTAATATACAATTCAACTACTACAATTCTATATGAAAAACTGATTGTAATAATATTTCGCGTTCAAACTTTTATACAATATTTTACAAACTTACAATACCGCTTATTTTACATAAAGCATGAAATATAGCACACAATAACTTTGATACAAGATAGTTGTGAAGACAATTCTAGCTAATACACAAGTCGTTCGGCAAAGGCAATAAAGACACGTAATTCATACGTCCAGAAACAAGTCATGCATTCTGGTTTTACTAGGACTACTTCCCATCCTTGGTCTTGTGCAACATAACCATTATGGCCGTTGATAAGACAGCGTGTTGTAACGTCATCAAAGGGACGAGGGTTACGTAATGTCCAACAGTCCCGTAATAATCTAAAAACCTCATTTCTTACCCCAATTACCGACTCCGTCACTTGTGGAAACGTTTTGTTTAATAGTTGTAGCCCGATGTTCTTGTTCTCACTTTGGTGAGAAGCGAACATTACTAATCCGTAAGCATAACATGCTTCTTTATGTTGCATGTTAGCCGCTTTTTCTAAATCACGAAGTCCAATATTCGGATATATTGAGTCAAAATAATTTCTTAACCCGTTGCGTAAAATAGCATTTGGGTTCCCCGCAATATATGCGTCAAAGTAAACACATCGTAACTTATGGGTTTCCCAATGTGATATCCCCCATCTTTCAAACGAAAGTCTCTTATAAACCAAGACATTCTTGGAACGTTCTTCGAATGTCTTACAAACTGATCTCGCCTTAAATAGTTGTGCCGAAGAATTCTGGCCGACTCTAGACAAGATTTCATCAATCATGTCTCCGGGTAGGTCTCTTAAAATATTGGGTTGTCTATCCATTTTGTGTTTTTAAACTGTAAAATAGACAAGAGTTAGTTTCATAAAAAAATACTTATTAATACAAGCAATTTTTACATATATCATAAAGCATAAGAACATTATATTACATATATTACACCACACGAATACAACTATCTTATTCCGACTCGCTCGTTTCTTCTTCTTCGGTTTTGGTTCGTTTTGCCAAGTTTCTAGGGATATATGATGTTCCCCTAATACGAGCCGTCGTTGTCCACATTGGTTTAGAAAAACCTGGTGGTTTAGAGGTTCCCGGGTCATTGTTACAATTTAAGGACTTCGGGGGTTGACGATACATATAAAGTTCATCGGGGTTGGAATTAGATTTCTCTATTTTTATGCCCTTTCCCTTATTATTTTCTTTTGCCTTTTTAAATTCAGTTGGGGTAATTTCTATAACATCATCGGAATTCTCGTCGGAATCCGATTCATCGGAGAATTGGTAATCCTCCCAATATTTTGCTTCCTTGGCGGAAACACCATTGACCATAATTAACTTTGGTCGGTTGGTTGAGGATTTTCTTTTACTTAACCGTTTTATTATTTCCCCCACCGGTTCTATTTCTTCATCCGGTTCCGATTCTTCTTCCGGTTCCGATTCTTCTTCCGGTTCCGACTCTTCTTCCAGTTCCTCTTCGGGAACTTGTGAATCAGTCCACAAATCATTCCAATTTACATTTGACTCTTCATTATTATTAGGTGAGTCAATGGGACTTGTTCTAGAGGTAGACATCTATCACATAATATCAAACACGTTAAGAGATTAATATATCACATAATATTCATACGTTAAAAATATATAGTTTCCAACAAAAATGTTAAGCAATCATTTTTAAAGAAAACACGGTCGAAGTCCAGACTCACTAATGCATCCTAACAAACTCGATAAGACACACTAATGCAAATTTTCTGGTTCTCTAAGACCAACGCTCGGATACCAACTGAAATGTCCCGTTCTTATTGATTAAAAACGTTCCATATTAATTGATTTCGTTGCGAGGTTTTGACCTCTATATGAGACGTTTTTCAAAGACTGCATTCATTTTTAAAACAAACCATAACCTTTATTTCATAAATAAAGGTTTAAAAAGCTTTACGTAGATTATCAAATAATGATAATCTAAAATATCCTGTTTACACACGACCATTACATAATGGTTTACAATACAAATATGTTACATCGAAATTAGTTTCTTGAATGCAGTTTTTACACAATATCATACAAACATGGACTCCAAATCTTGTCCTTATTTTAGTATGCAACAGCGGAAGCTCTTAATATTCACCTGAGAATAAACATGCTTTAAACGTCAACAAAAATGTTGGTGAGTTATAGGTTTAACCTATATATATCAAATCGTAACAATAGACCACAAGATTTCATATTTCAATACACATCCCATACATAGAGATAAAAATCATTCATATGGTGAACACCTGGTAACCGACAATAACAAGATGCATATATAAGAATATCCCCATCATTCCGGGACACCCTTCGGATATGATATAAATTTCGAAGTACTAAAGCATCCGGTACTTTGGATGGGGTTTGTTAGGCCCAATAGATCTATCTTTAGGATTCGCGTCAATTAGGGTGTCTGTTCCCTAATTCTTAGATTACCAGACTTAATAAAAAGGGGCATATTCGATTTTGATAATTCAACCATAGAATGTAATTTCACGTACTTGTGTCTATTTTGTAAATCATTTATAAAACCTGCATGTATTCTCATCCCAAAAATATTAGATTTTAAAAGTGGGACTATAACTCACTTTCACAGATTTTTACTTCGTCGGGAAGTAAGACTTGGCCACTGTTGATTCACGAACCTATAACAATATATACATATATATTAAAGTATGTTCAAAATATATTTACAACACTTTTAATATATTTTGATGTTTTAAGTTTATTAAGTCAGCTGTCCTTGTTAGTAACCTATAACTAGTTGTCCACAGTTAGATGTACAGAAATAAATCGATAAATATTATCTTGAATCAATCCACGACCCAGTGTATACGTATCTCAGTATTGATCACAACTCAAACTATATATATTTTGGAATCAACCTCAACCCTGTATAGCTAACTCCAACATTCACATATAGAGTGTCTATGGTTGTTCCGAAATATATATAGATGTGTCGACATGATAGGTCGAAACATTGTATACGTGTCTATGGTATCTCAAGATTACATAATATACAATACAAGTTGATTAAGTTATGGTTGGAATAGATTTGTTACCAATTTTCACGTAGCTAAAATGAGAAAAATTATCCAATCTTGTTTTACCCATAACTTCTTCATTTTAAATCCGTTTTGAGTGAATCAAATTGCTATGATTTCATATTGAACTCTATTTTATGAATCTAAACAGAAAAAGTATAGGTTTATAGTCGGAAAAATAAGTTACAAGTCGTTTTTGTAAAGATAGTCATTTCAGTCGAAAGAACGACGTCTAGATGACCATTTTAGAAAACATACTTCCACTTTGAGTTTAACCATAATTTTTGGATATAGTTTCATGTTCATAATAAAAATCATTTTCTCAGAATAACAACTTTTAAATCAAAGTTTATCATAGTTTTTAATTAACTAACCCAAAACAGCCCGCGGTGTTACTACGACGGCGTAAATCCGGTTTTACGGTGTTTTTCGTGTTTCCAGGTTTTAAATCATTAAGTTAGCATATCATATAGATATAGAACATGTGTTTAGTTGATTTTAAAAGTCAAGTTAGAAGGATTAACTTTTGTTTGCGAACAAGTTTAGAATTAACTAAACTATGTTCTAGTGATTACAAGTTTAAACCTTCGAATAAGATAGCTTTATATGTATGAATCGAATGATGTTATGAACATCATTACTACCTTAATTTCCTTGGATAAACCTACTGGAAAAGAGAAAAATGGATCTAGCTTCAATGGATCCTTGGATGGCTCGAAGTTCTTGAAGCAGAATCATGACACGAAAACAAGTTCAAGTAAGATCATCACTTGAAATAAGATTGTTATAGTTATAGAAATTGAACCAAAGTTTGAATATGATTATTACCTTGTATTAGAATGATAACCTACTGTAAGAAACAAAGATTTCTTGAGGTTGGATGATCACCTTACAAGATTGGAAGTGAGCTAGCAAACTTGAAAGTATTCTTGATTTTATGAAACTAGAACTTTTGGAATTTATGAAGAACACTTTGAACTTGAAGATAGAACTTGAGAGAGATCAATTAGATGAAGAAAATTGAAGAATGAAAGTGTTTGTAGGTGTTTTTGGTCGTTGGTGTATGGATTAGATATAAAGGATATGTAATTTTGTTTTCATGTAAATAAGTCATGAATGATTACTCATATTTTTGTAATTTTATGAGATATTTCATGCTAGTTGCCAAATGATGGTTCCCACATGTGTTAGGTGACTCACATGGGCTGCTAAGAGCTGATCATTGGAGTGTATATACCAATAGTACATACATCTAAAAGCTGTGTATTGTACGAGTACGAATACGGGTGCATACGAGTAGAATTGTTGATGAAACTGAACGAGGATGTAATTGTAAGCATTTTTGTTAAGTAGAAGTATTTTGATAAGTGTATTGAAGTCTTTCAAAAGTGTATAAATACATATTAAAACACTACATGTATATACATTTTAACTGAGTCGTTAAGTCATCGTTAGTCGTTACATGTAAGTGTTGTTTTGAAACCTTTAGGTTAACGATCTTGTTAAATGTTGTTAACTCAATGTTTATAATATCAAATGAGATTTTAAATTATTATATTATCATGATATTATCATGTATGAATATCTCTTAATATGATATATATACATTAAATGTCTTTACAACGATAATCGTTACATATATGTCTCGTTTAAAAATCATTAAGTTAGTAGTCTTGTTTTTTTACATATGTAGTTCATTGTTAATATACTTTATGATATGTTTTCTTATCATAGTATCATGTTAACTATATATATATATATCCATATATATGTCATCATATAGTTTTTACAAGTTTTAACGTTCGTGAATCACCGATCAACTTGGGTGGTCAATTGTCTATATGAAACATATTTCAATTAATCAAGTCTTAACAAGTTTGATTGCTTAACATGTTGGAAACATTTAATCATGTAAATATCAATCTCAATTAATATATATAAACATGGAAAAGTTCGGGTCACTACACTTTAAGGGTTGAACTTTACATGGATGGTCTCCCCAAGAGCATCAAACAAGGAGTAATGTCATCCAAACCCGCTAACCACCAAGAGGCTTTGAATATGGCCCGCCAATTGATTGAAACAGTGGACTAGATTGAAGTGCCGGCACCTAAAGCCGAGGATAAGTCGGGTGACAACAAAAGAAAATGGGAAGCCCCCCAATCAAGCAATTACAACAACCCCGCCAAGAAGCCCTTCATCCCCAACGGCAAGAAAGGTTATACCGGACACCTACCGTATTGTAACGAGTGCTACAAACATCATTTAGGCGAATGTGGCAAACCATTTTGCTTGAAGTGTCAAAGAAGTGGCCATGTAGCCCACGATTGTAGGAATATCGCTCCCGTCGCTCAAAAGGAGCACAATGCACCCAAGACGGGTGTTTGTTTTGAATGTGGCCAACCGGGTCATTTTAGGAGTGCGTGCCCAAATAAGAAAATCAACCCCAACACCCGCCGTTGAACTTCCAACATCGACACCTAGGATGCCCGAGACGACGATGGACTAGTCACGGGTACGTTCTTCACAACCAACCGTATATTTCATACTTATTCAATTCGGTTACAGCTAGACGTTTTATAACCAAGACTTTGACTCGTACCCTTTGCACTCCACCTTTTCCCCTAGACCCTACTTAGGCAATTTAAGTGACCAACGGAAAATATTGTGTGCCTATAAATTTTATTGGAGGATATACGTTAAGACTTTTGACTTGACACCTATAGAACTAGGGAGCTCGAAACCTTTTCGTAAAAAAAAAAAAAATGTTTCCCCATCATCTTGTATAGATTGTTGTGAACTGAGTAATTTTCGGTTGGAAACCGATACCCTCTCCCTCGCATCCATGACCTCATGATTATTTGCACGAATCCCGTATGTTCCAAATCGACCTCCGTTCCGGTTATCATCAATTGGGGGTTAAGGGAGACGATGTCTCCTAAGCCATTTCTGAACTCGCAACATTAGTTGTAAATCTCTCTTAGTACCGTTTGATTTATTTAGGACTCCGTCCGTATTCATGAACCTCCTAAACCGCGTATGTAAATTCATATAGACTAATCTGTTATCGTATTTATAGATGACATCTTAACTTATTCAAGTAAAGAAGAAAAACGAACAACATCACCATCTTAAGCTCGAACTTTTGAGAAAAGAGCAACTCCATACCAAATTCTCCGAGTGAGAATTTCTGTTGAACGGAGTCCAATTTTCTAGACCATGATGTTAATGGTCGAGGCATTACAATCAATCTCTAAATCAAGCCACATGTAATCAGGAAACTCTCATGACTCAGACTTACCGCAGATTCATTTTCGACTTTTTCTCGTGATGCTCGTTCTTTACCCTCGATAACTCATTAAGGTAGAAATCTAAACCTCTACGTGCCCGAATCTTGAACGTGATTATTCACACCAACCTTGCTAGCTTAATTCGTATAGCACCAGGTGGAACTCAAATATGGAAATATTTCTACTTGAACGCCGAAAGGCATACTCTCTCGACTCAAAATCAACGTAACTAAAATTCGTTGTTTTGCACGAAGGATTCAAATACTAAATTGTGGATCAGATCAATATTCTCGTCATCACGTACCACACTACATACCTCTGTTATTTCACCGTTACCGTCTGATATTACTGGGAATTAAGATAACACACAATCCAACGATACTCCACTCTTCTTTGACTTAACGCCCTTGTGTTTCTGATAATCGGCCAACTACTATTCAACCCCGAACTATACAACCACGTGTACTATCTCGTTTCTTTTTCAAACCTCAACTTTTGACAACTAGATGCACGATATGGCAACCTCGAGATGTAAACTCACTCTACTCTAAGTTCTCATTCACTCCTATCTTTATCGCTCGCACTTCCGTATAAGGAAACTTTTGTAACATTTCTCAATGGATAGAGAAACTCTTCATATTACATTAGTATTCGCCACGAGGGTGAATAGTCCTAACGAACATTTTTTCGAACCCTAACTAACTTGTTCAAACGTATCTTAAGAGATTCTATTCCAACACGGTGTATCTTTGTCAATTATTCCGTATCGAAATACTCATTTAACTTCTAGTTTTACAAGAAACCTTGGGAACCCGCTTAGACATGAGTACCGCGTATCTCTCACAAACCGACGAACCGAGCAAACGAACGATTTACATCCTGGAAAGACATGTTTCAAACTCGCATTATCGCTTTTAGTTGATCCCTCATACTACGATAGTTACCGTTCTTGTACTAACGCCGCACTTCCGAAACCCTATATGACCGCAAATGTCATACCCCTATTCGTTGGACCAACGCATGTGGCAAACAAACACCGAAATCTAAACTACATCAGGAAACAACAATTGAGATCATTCAAGTCCGAGAAGGGCTCGAGACGACCCGTAGTGGCCAAAAGAGTTATACCAAACTTAGATGAAAACCTCACAAAATCCCAGTGTGTAACCGCGAAATATTGAGAAACCGCACCTTGGAAAGGTGTAATCCATTTTGGGAAATCGAGGAGGGTTATATTCGCAATATTTAACCTTTTGAAACTTTGGGGCGTATTGGAACCGCTCCCTACCGTTTAGAACTGCCGACTCAATTAAGTTTCCGTTTACCTTACATTTTGTGTAACAAACTTAGAAACGTGTCCTGCGGAATAGGAACGTGCAATCATTCTAAATGCACCAACTATTGATGACAAACTCCGCTTCATAGGAAAACCGGCTGAACATGTGGATCGTAGAACCAAGCCCTAATACAACGTAACACCCCGACTATCCGGATTCGTGGAATGTCCAAGAAAGTACCTTCAAACATTCGTAGAGTTACTACACTAGGTCTCGAGTAAGAGACATCGACTATTACTTCCAACTAAATTTCGGGACGAAATTTCTTTTGAGGTGTGGATAATGTAACATCCCGCGTTTTTCCGTTAAATTTATTTTAACACCGTCTTTTTTTTTATAATATCTTTCGTCATTTAATTTGGTATCTTTCGTTAACTAACGTTCATAATATCCTCGTTATTTAATTATAACGTCACCCGTTTACTCGAGCGTTTTAAAATATTCGTTTGGTTATTTCCCGCACCCGCTTTGAAACTAGAGGGACCAAACTTGCCAAGGGACCAAACCTTTGACTAGGTCAAAGAGGTCAAACCTCCCTCATCCATTCATTTATCTTTTTCTTTTCCATTTTTCTTTAATACTTCCACAAATCCTCTCAAAACCCAATTCATAAATTCATCATCCAAATTCAATCAAGGAAGCTTACAACTAAACAAAATACATATTTGGAATCCTCTCTTCATCCTCTTCAATTTGATACCAACTTCATCTCATTTGGGTAACTTTCTAAAATCACTAATTTTATGTGTTCTTGAGATTTTTGAGTTATAAAGTTGTTAATTAGTGTCTATGGCTCATTGTGATGTCGTGTATGTAATTTGTATGCTCGATTCATTGTTTTTGGTGTAACTAGTTCAATATGAAAATTACTTGCTAAATCCTTGATTTTGGATGATCAAATGTTGTTAGATTGTTAAAGTGCATGTTTTAAAAGTGTTACTAGTATCATTAGCTTCGTTTTGATGTATAGGTTGATTAAGGAAACTCCAAGAACATGATTAGTGATTTTGTGAACTTGGATTAGGGTTTGATAAGCTTTAGATGAACTTTTGATGCACCAAATGCTATGAAATATTGTAGATAAGAATTTTGTTACAATGTGTGTTTGATCACCTTCAAAACGGCATATCACATGTGTGAATTGGATTCCCGAAACTTAAAATGCATTTGATGAACTTGAAACTTTGAAAATGGATTCTTAATGATCACTTGACGGAAAATCGGTTATTGAAATTGATGTTTTTGTTTGATGAAACGTGTTTAGTTGTTTTCCTTGTCAAATTACCTTTCCAACGATATATAGTATGCATTTTGGATGTTTTCGGTTCATAAAATATGTTAATTTGAGTTTTGGTTCGTGACTTGGACCATTTTTCTGCAAACTGCATGTTTCCCAGGTATTGCGCGCCGCGCATATACCCGCGCGCCGCGCAGAATTAGAAATCCCAGATGTTTGCCTTCGTGGTTAAGTTCTGACCAGGATTTACACTTGGGTGCGCGCCGCGCATATGCCCAGCTCATTTTTGTTTTTATTTTTCCTTTCACAAAATGTTTCCCGCTTAACCGTAACTCCGATTAACATGAAACTTGGCTATTCTGCTCATAAATGATTTCTCATCATGGGAAAATTGTCGGATACCCGACCCGAACCCGTTGACCTTGACTTTGACCAAGTTTGACTTTTAGTCAAACTTAACCAAACAATTATACGATCGTTCTAACATGCTTAGTTACTTGTATCGTGCATGAAACTTGACTAATTGATTCACATGCTATATTAATCGAGTCGTAACGAGCCGTAGGACTAATTGAACATCTTTGACCGTTTGTGTTTACCGTTATTGATACAACCTATATGTTTAGGTCAAGACTAGCTTTGTCTTTGCACGCGTCTACTTGTTGAAGTACTTTATTAACTCTTGCACTCAAGGTGAGATCATAGTCCCATTTTTTTTAATCACTTTTATTCTTTACATCGTGGGCTGAGAAACACATACATTTCATACTTATTTACTTTTCATGCTTTTACATTGTGAACAAATACGAATACAAGGATGCATACGAGTTTGAACAAAAGTCCTCAATCCAATTATCATTAGTTCCACTTGCAGGGTGTAAGTGTAAGCGTGTAATTATGTTGTGTGGCCATACGGGTTTAACAAACCCTCATTCAGACGGTTCGCTACCGTTAGTGAATGGAATATAATTTCAACAATGTATAGTGTAGGTTCTAACACTAAATTCAAAATTCAGAGGGAAGATTCGGTTAAGCCTTGATAATTGGGTGCTCGTGATACAAATACTATTTTGGAATGTGAACAATTTTGGTTAAGCAATTCATAAAGAACCTTGTGGTTCAATACAATTTACTTACTAAACCTATGATTTCACCAACGTTTTCGTTGACAGATTTCTATGTTTTTCTCAGGTCTTGCACGATATGTGATACATGCTTCCGCTCACTAATTGATACTTGCATCCGATGTCGAGTATACATGCATTTCATGGAGCGTCTTTTGACTTTACTTTAAACCGTGTCGCCTAGATTTCAATCGTACTTATAACGTTGTAACTTAACTTTTGGTTGAACAATTCTTGTAAACTTTGAAAACAATCTTTATTTTGAAATGAAGGCGATATATTTTGGTCAAACGTTATCTTAAAGACTTATAATCAGGTAATGGGACCCACGTAGCCGACGCCGTCACTTGACGATTTGTCGAGGTCGCTACAGTGGTCTATTGTTACGAGGTGATATATATAGGTTAAACCTATAACTCACCAACATTTTTGTTGACGTTTAAAGCATGTTTATTCTCAGGTGAACACTAAGAGCTTCCGCTGTTGCATACTAAAATAAGGACAAGATTTGGAGTCCATGTTTGAATGATATTGTGTAAAAACTGCATTCAAGAAACTGATTTCGATGTAACATATTTGTATTGTAAACCATTATGTAATGGTCGTGTGTAAACAGGATATTTTAGATTATCATTATTTGATAATCTACGTAAAGCTTTTTAAACCTTTATTTATGAAATAAAGGTTATGGTTTGTTTTAAAAATGAATGCAGTCTTTGAAAAACGTCTCATATAGAGGTCAAAACCTCGCAACGAAATCAATTAATATGGAACGTTTTTAATCAATAAGAACGGGACATTTCAGTTGGTATCAGAGCGTTGGACTTAGAGAACCAGAAAATTTGCATTAGTGTGTCTTATCGAGTTTGTTAGGATGCATTAGTGAGTCTGGACTTCGACCGTGTTTTCTTTAAAAATGATTGCTTACCATTTTTGTTGGAAACTATATATTTTTAACATATGAATATTATGTGATATATTAATCTCTTAACGTGTTTGATATTATGTGATAGATGTCTACCTCTAGAACAAGTCCCATTGACTCACCTAATAATAATGAAGAGTCAAATGTAAATTGGAATGATTCGTGGACTGATTCACAAGTTCCCGAAGAGGAACCGGAAGAAGAGTCGGAACCGGAAGAAGAATCGGAACCGGAAGAAGAATCGGAACCGGAAGAAGAATCGAAACCGGTGGGGGAAATAATAAAACGGTTAAGTAAAAGAGAATCCTCAACCAACTGACCAAGGTTAATTATGGTCAATGGTGTTTCCACCAAGGAAGCAAAATATTGGGAGGATTACCAATTCTCCGATGAATCGGATTCCGACGAGAATTCCAATGATGTTATAGAAATTACCCCAACTGAATTTAAAAAGGCAAAAGAAAATAATAAGGGAAAGGGCATAAAAATAGAGAAATCTAATTCCAACCTCGATGAACTTTATATGTATCGTCAACCCCCGAAGTCCTTAAGTTGTAACTATGACCCGGGAACCTCTAAACCACCAGGTTTTTCTAAACCAATGTGGACAACGACGGCTCGTATTAGGGGAACATCATATATCCCTAGAAACTTGGCAAAACGAACCAAAACCGAACAAGAAGAAACGAGCGAGTCGGAATAAGATAGTTGTATTTGTGTGGTGTAATATATGTAATATAGTGTTCTTATGCTTTATGACATATGTAAAAATTGCTTGTATTAATAAGTATTTTTTTATGAATCTAACTCTTGTCTATTTTACAGTTTAAAAACACAAAATGGATAGACAACCCAATATTTTAAAAGACCTACCCGGAGACATGATTGATGAAATCTTGTCTAGAGTCGGCCAGAATTCCTCGGCACAACTATTTAAGGCGAGATCAGTTTGTAAGACATTCGAAGAACGTTCCAAGAATGTCTTGGTTTATAAGAGACTTTCGTTTGAAAGATTGGGGATATCACATTGGGAAACCCATAAGTTACGATGTGTTTACTTTGACGTATATATTGCGGGGAACCCAAATGCTATTTTACGCAACGGGTTAAGAAATTATTTTGACTCAATATATCCGAATATTGGACTTCGTGATTTAGAAAAAGCGGCTAACATGCAACATAAAGAAGCATTTTATACTTACGGATTAGTAATGTTCGCTTCTCACCAAAGTGAGAACAAGAACATCGGGCTACAACTATTAAACAAAACGTTTCCACAAGTGACGGAGTCGGTAATTGGGGTAAGAAATGAGGTTTTTAGATTATTACGGGACTGTTGGACATTACGTAACCCTCGTCCCTTTGACGACGTTACAACACGCTGTCTTATCAACGGCCATAACGGTTATGTTCCACAAGACCAAGGATGGGAAGTAGTCCTAGTAAAACCAGAATGCATGACTTGTTTCTGGACGTATGAATTACGTGTCATTATTGCCTTTGCTGAATGACTTGTGTACTAGCTAGAATTATCTTCACAACTATCTTGTATCAAAGTTATTGTGTGCTATATTTCATGCTTTATGTAAAATAAGCGGTATTGTAAGTTTGTAAAATATTGTATAAAAGTTTGAACGCGAAATATTATTATAATCAGTTTTTCATATAGAATTGTAGTAGTTGAATTGTATATTAGCTACTAAGTATGAACTTAACGGGTAGGTACTACCCGAATTTAAACTTATAAA
The DNA here is from genome assembly GCF_046630445.1 of Rutidosis leptorrhynchoides. Lineage (NCBI taxonomy): Eukaryota > Viridiplantae > Streptophyta > Magnoliopsida > Asterales > Asteraceae > Rutidosis > Rutidosis leptorrhynchoides. The sequence goes on from NC_092339.1 coordinate 210,900,738, forward strand.
ACGCTAATATGAAGAAAAAGCTTTTATAAATGAGTTCATATTATGCTACAAAATACTATTAACTACTCTTAATATTCTGTATGATTAACTTGTTCCATTTGACTATTTTGAAGGAAATGGCACCGACTACTCGACACACCGTGAATATGAATGAAGAGGAATTCCGTACTTTTCTAGCTTCAAACATAGCCGCAGTACAGGCTGCGCTACATACCAACAATAACCTTGGATCTAGCAGTACAGGAAATCGTGTAGGATGCACCTACAAAGAATTCACTGCCTGCAAACCTTTGGAATTTGATGGAACCGAAGGACCGATCGGATTGAAACGGTGGACCGAGAAGGTCGAATCGGTGTTTGCCATAAGTAAGTGTACTGAAGAGGACAAAGTGAAGTACGCTACGCATACCTTCACAGGTTCTGCGTTAACATGGTGGAATACCTATCTAGAGCAAGTGGGACAAGACGATGCGTACGCACTACCGTGTTCAGCATTCAAGCACTTGATGAACGAGAAGTACCGTCCCAGAACCGAGGTCAATAAGCTCAAGACAGAACTTAGAGGGTTACGAACCCAAGGATTTGATATTACCACGTACGAAAGACAATTCACAGAATTGTGCCTATTGTGTCCGGGAGCATTCGAAGATGAGGAAGAGAAGATCGACGCATTTGTGAAAGGATTACCGGAAAGAATCCAAGAAGATATAAGTTCACACGAGCCCGCCTCTATACAACAGGCATGTAGAATGGCTCACAAACTAGTGAACCAGATTGAAGAAAGAATTAAATAACAGACTGCTGAAGAGGCCAATGTGAAGCAAGTCAAAAGAAAGTGGGAGGAAAATGGTGATAAGAATCACCAATACAACAACAGCAATTACAACAATAATCGCAACAATTATCCCAACAATCGCAACATCAATCGCAACTACAACAAACGGCCTAACAACAACAACAACAACAGCAACAGCAACTACAAGAATCATCCCAACAACAATAATAACCGCAACAACAACAACAATCAGAAGCAGCTATGCCAAAGGTGTGAAAAGTATCACTCGGGGTTCTGCACCAAATTTTGCAACAAGTGTAAAAGAAATGGTCATAGCGCGGCGAAGTGTGAGGTCTACGGACCAGGGGTTAATAGAACGAAAGGAACAAATGGTGTCGGAACGAGTAATGGCGGAGCAAGTAGTGTCGGAGCAAGTTATGCCAATGTAGTTTGTTATAAATGTGAAAAACCGGGCCACATTATTAGAAATTGCCCGAACCAGGAGAACACGAATGGACAAGGCCGCGGAAGAGTTTTCAATATTAATGCGGCAGAGGCACAGGAAGACCCGGAGCTTGTTACGGGTATGTTTCTTATTGACAATAAATCTGCTTACGTTTTATTTGATTCGGGTGCGGATAGAAGCTATATGAGTAGAGATTTTTGTGCTAAATTAAGTTGTCCATTGACGCCTTTGGATAGTAAATTTTTACTCAAATTAGCAAATGGTAAATTAATTTCAGCAGATAATATATGTCGGAATCGAGAAATTAAACTGGTTAGCGAAACATTTAAGATTGATTTGATACCAGTAGAGTTAGGGAGTTTTGATGTGATAATCGGTATGGACTGGTTGAAAGAAGTGAAAGCAGAGATCATCTGTTACAAAAAATGCAATTCGCATTATACGAGAAAAAGGAAAACCCTTAATGGTGTACGGAGAAAAGGGCAACACGAAGCTACATCTTATTAGTAATTTGAAGGCACAAAAACTAATAAGAAAAGGTTGCTATGCTGTTCTAGCACACGTCGAGAAAGTACAAACTGAAGAAAAGAGCATCAATGATGTTCCCATTGCAAAAGAATTTCCCGATGTATTTCCGAAAGAATTACCGGGATTACCCCCACATCGATCCATTGAATTTCAAATAGATCTTGTACGAGGAGCTGCACCAATAGCTCGTGCTCCTTACAGACTCGCACCCAGCGAGATGAAAGAACTGCAAAGCCAATTACAAGAACTTTTAGAGCGTGGTTTCATTCGACCAAGCACATCACCGTGGGGAGCTCCTGTTTTGTTTGTCAAGAAGAAAGATGGTACATTCAGGTTGTGTATCGACTACCGAGAGTTGAACAAACTTACCATCAAGAACCGCTACCTACTACCAAGAATCGACGACTTATTTGATCAACTACAAGGCTCGTCTGTTTATTCAAAGATTGACTTACGTTCCGGGTATCATCAAATGCGGGTGAAAGAAGATGATATTCCAAAGACTGCTTTCAGAACACGTTACGGTCATTACGAGTTTATGGTCATGCCGTTTGGTTTAACTAATGCACCAGCTGTGTTCATGGACCTTATGAACCGAGTGTGTGGACCATACCTTGACAAGTTTGTCATTGTTTTCATTGATGACATACTTATTTACTCAAAGAATGACCAAGAACACGGTGAACATTTGAGAAAGGTGTTAGAAGTATTGAGGAAGGAAGAATTGTACGCTAAGTTTTCAAAGTGTGCATTTTGGTTGAAAGAAGTTCAATTCCTCGGTCACATAGTGAACAAAGAAGGTATTAAGGTGGATCCGGCAAAGATAGAAACTGTTGAAAAGTGGGAAACCCGAAAACTCCGAAACACATACGCCAGTTTTTAAGACTAGCTGGTTACTACAAAAGGTTCATCCAAGACTTTTCCAGAATAGCAAAACCCTTGACTGCATTAACGCATAAAGGGAAGAAATTTGAATGGAATGATGAACAAGAGAAAGCGTTTCAGTTATTGAAGAAAAATCTAACTACGGCACCTATATTGTCATTGCCTGAAGGGAATGATGATTTTGTGATTTATTGTGACGCATCAAAGCAAGGTCTCGGTTGTGTATTAATGCAACGAACGAAGGTGATTGCTTATGCGTCTAGACAATTGAAGATTCACGAACAAAATTATACGACGCATGATTTGGAATTAGGCGCGGTTGTTTTTGCATTAAAGACTTGGAGGCACTACTTATATGGGGTCAAAAGTATTATATATACCGACCACAAAAGTCTTCAACACATATTTAATCAGAAACAAATGAATATGAGGCAGCGTAGGTGGATTGAATTGTTGAATGATTACGACTTTGAGATTTGTTACCACCCGGGGAAGGCAAATGTGGTAGCCGATGCCTTGAGCAGGAAGGACAGAGAACCCATTCGAGTAAAATCTATGAATATAATGATTCATAATAACCTTACTACTCAAATAAAGGAGGCGCAACAAGGAGTTTTAAAAGAGGGAAATTTAAAGGATGAAATACCCAAAGGATCGGAGAAGCATCTTAATATTCGGGAAGACGGAACCCGGTATAGGGCTGAAAGGATTTGGGTACCAAAATTTGGAGATATGAGAGAAATGGTACTTAGAGAAGCTCATAAAACCAGATACTCAATACATCCTGGAACGGGGAAGATGTACAAGGATCTCAGGAAATATTTTTGGTGGCCGGGTATGAAAGCCGATGTTGCTAAATACGTAGGAGAATGTTTGACGTGTTCTAAGGTCAAAGCTGAGCATCAGAAACCATCAGGTCTACTTCAACAACCCGAAATCCCGGAATGGAAATGGGAAAACATTACCATGGATTTCATCACTAAATTGCCAAGGACTGCAAGTGGTTTTGATACTATTTGGGTAATAGTTGATCGTCTCACCAAATCAGCACACTTCCTGCCAATAAGAGAAGATGACAAGATGGAGAAGTTAGCACGACTGTATTTGAAGGAAGTCGTCTCCAGACATGGAATACCAATCTCTATTATCTCTGATAGGGATAACAGATTTATTTCAAGATTCTGGCAGACATTACAGCAAGCATTAGGAACTCGTCTAGACATGAGTACTGCCTATCATCCACAAACTGATGGGCAGAGTGAAAGGACGATACAAACGCTTGAAGACATGCTACGAGCATGTGTTATTGATTTCGGAAACAGTTGGGATCGACATCTACCGTTAGCAGAATTTTCCTACAACAACAGCTACCATTCAAGCATTGAGAGGGCGCCGTTTGAAGCACTTTATGGTAGAAAGTGCAGGTCTCCTATTTGTTGGAGTGAAGTGGGGGATAGACAGATTACGGGTCCGGAGATTATACAAGAAACTACCGAGAAGATCATCCAAATTCAACAACGGTTGAAAACCGCCCAAAGTCGACAAAAGAGCTACGCTGACATTAAAAGAAAAGATATAGAATTTGAAATTGGAGAGATGGTCATGCTTAAAGTTGCACCTTGGAAAGGCGTTGTTCGATTTGGTAAACGAGGGAAATTAAATCCAAGGTATATTGGACCATTCAAGATTATTGATCGTGTCGGACCAGTAGCTTACCGACTTGAGTTACCTCAACAACTCGCGGCTATACATAACACTTTCCACGTCTCAAATTTGAAGAAATGTTTTGCTAAAGAAGATCTCACTATTCCGTTAGATGAAATCCAAATTAACGAAAAACTTCAATTCATCGAAGAACCCGTCGAAATAATGGATCGTGAGGTTAAAAGACTTAAGCAAAACAAGATACCAATTGTTAAGGTTCGATGGAATGCTCGTAGAGGACCCGAGTTCACCTGGGAGTGTGAAGATCAGATGAAGAAGAAATACCCGCATCTATTTCCAGAAGATTCGTCAACACCTTCAACAGCTTAAAATTTCGGGACGAAATTTATTTAACGGGTAGGTACTGTAGTGACCCGAACTTTTCCATGTTTATATATATTAATTGAGAGTGATATTTATATGATTAAATGTTTCCAACATGTTAAGCAATCAAACTTGTTAAGACTTGATTAATTGAAATAGGTTTCATATAGATAATTGACCACCCAAGTTGACCGGTGATTCACGAACGTTAAAACTTGTAAAAACTATATGATGACATATATATGGTTATATATATAGTTAACATTATATTATGATAATTAAACATATCATTAAGTATATTAACAATGAACTACATATGTAAAAACAAGACTACTAACTTAATGATTTTGAAACGAGACATATATGTAACGATTATCGTTGTAACGACATTTAATGTATATATATCATATTAAGAGATATTCGTACATCATAATATCATGATAATATAATAATTTAAAATCTCTTTTGATATTATAAACATTGGGTTAACAACATTTAACAAGATTGTTAACCTAAAGGTTTCAAAACAACACTTACATGTAACGACTAACGATGACTTAACGACTCAGTTAAAATGTATATACATGTAGTGTTTTAATATGTATTTATACACTTTTGAAAGACTTCAATACACTTATCAAAATACTTCTACTTAACAAAAATGCTTACAATTACATCCTCGTTCAGTTTCATCAACAATTCTACTCGTATGCACCCGTATTCGTACTCGTACAATACACAGCTTTTAGATGTATGTACTATTGGTATATACACTACAATGATCAGCTCTTAGGAGCCCATGTGAGTCACCTAACATATGTGGGAACCATCATTTGGCAACTAGCATAAAATATCTCATAAAATTACAAAAATATGAGTAATCATTCATGACTTATTTACATGAAAACAAAATTACATATCCTTTATATCTAATCCATACACCAACGACCAAAAACACCTACAAACACTTTCATTCTTCAATTTTCTTCATCTAATTGATCTCTCTCAAGTTCTATCTTCAAGTTCTAAGTGTTCTTCATAAATTCCAAAAGTTCTAGTTTCATAAAATCAAGAATACTTTCAAGTTTGCTAGCTCACTTCCAATCTTGTAAGGTGATCATCCAACCTCAAGAAATCTTTGTTTCTTACAGTAGGTTATCATTCTAATACAAGGTAATAATCATATTCAAACTTTGGTTCAATTTCTATAACTATAACAATCTTATTTCAAGTGATGATCTTACTTGAACTTGTTTTCGTGTCATGATTCTGCTTCAAGAACTTCAAGCCATCCAAGGATCCATTGAAGCTAGATCCATTTTTCTCTTTTCCAGTAGGTTTATATAAGGAAATTAAGGTAGTAATGATGTTCATAACATCATTCGATTCATACATATAAAGCTATCTTATTCGAAGGTTTAAACTTGTAATCACTAGAACATAGTTTAGTTAATTCTAAACTTGTTCGCAAACAAAAGTTAATCCTTCTAACTTGACTTTTAAAATCAACTAAACACATGTTCTATATCTATATGATATGCTAACTTAATGATTTAAAACCTGGAAACACGAAAAACACCGTAAAACCGGATTTACGCCGTCGTAGTAACACCGCGGGCTGTTTTGGGTTAGTTAATTAAAAACTATGATAAACTTTGATTTAAAAGTTGTTATTCTGAGAAAATGATTTTTATTATGAACATGAAACTATATCCAAAAATTATGGTTAAACTCAAAGTGGAAGTATGTTTTCTAAAATGGTCATCTAGACGTCGTTCTTTCAACTAAAATGACTACCTTTACAAAAACGACTTGTAACTTATTTTTCTGACTATAAACCTATACTTTTTCTGTTTAGATTCATAAAATAGAGTTCAATATGAAACCATATCAATTTAATTCACTCAAAACGGATTTAAAATGAAGAAGTTATGGGTAAAACAAGATTGGATAATTTTTCTCATTTTAGCTACGTGAAAATTGGTAACAAATCTATTCCAACCATAACTTAATCAACTTGTATTGTATATTATGTAATCTTGAGATACCATAGACACGTATACAATGTTTCGACCTATCATGTCGACACATCTATATATATTTCGGAACAACCATAGACACTCTATATGTGAATGTTGGAGTTAGCTATACAGGGTTGAGGTTGATTCCAAAATATATATAGTTTGAGTTGTGATCAATACTGAGATACGTATACACTGGGTCGTGGATTGATTCAAGATAATATTTATCGATTTATTTCTGTACATCTAACTGTGGACAACTAGCTGTAGGTTACTAACGAGGACAGCTGACTTAATAAACTTAAAACATCAAAATATATTAAAAGTGTTGTAAATATATTTTGAACATACTTTGATATATTTGTATATATTGTTATAGGTTCGTGAATCAACCAGTGGCCAAGTCTTACTTCCCGACGAAGTAAAAATCTGTGAAAGTGAGTTATAGTCCCAATTTTAAAATCTAATATTTTTGGGATGAGAATACATGCAGGTTTTATAAATGATTTACAAAATAGACACAAGTACGTGAAACTACATTCTATGGTTGAATTATTGAAATCGAATATGCCCCTTTTTATTAAGTCTGGTAATCTAAGAATTAGGGAACAGACACCCTAATTGACGCGAATCCTAAAGATAGATCTATTGGGCCTAACAAACCCCATCCAAAGTACCGGATGCTTTAGTACTTCGAAATTTATATCATATCCGAAGGGTGTCCCGGAATGATGGGGATATTCTTATATATGCATCTTGTTATTGTCGGTTACCAGGTGTTCACCATATGAATGATTTTTATCTCTATGTATGGGATGTGTATTGAAATATGAAATCTTGTGGTCTATTGTTACGAGGTGATATATATAGGTTAAATCTATAACTCACCAACATTTTTGTTGACGTTGAAAGCATGTTTATTCTCAGGTGAATACTAAGAGCTTCCGCTGTTGCATACTAAAATAAGGACAAGATTTGGAGTCCATGTTTGAATGATATTGTGTAAAAACTGCATTCAAGAAACTGATTTCGATGTAACATATTTGTATTGTAAACCATTATGTAATGGTCATGTGTAAACAGGATATTTTAGATTATCATTATTTGATAATCTACATAAAGCTTTTTAAACCTTTATTTATGAAATAAAGGTTATGGTTTGTTTTAAAAATGAATGCAGTCTTTGAAAAACGTCTCATATAGAGGTCAAAACCTCGCAACGAAATCAATTAATATGGAACGTTTTTAATCAATAAGAACGGGACATTTCATAGGAGACTCGAACTCGAGACCCCTCGGTTACCCGACCAAACACCCAACCACTCCTCCATTCTAACTTTTCTGTTTTTATTACATTCTATAATCTTATATCCTCTTCTGTCAGGCTCTCATTACCTCTTCTTCTTCGATTAACAGAGAAATTGAATCAACATTTAATGGTTTTGAATTTAACATGTTTTTGAAACAGAAACGAACGTAATGGAAAGTGAAATCAATCAAAGCTAGAAAAGAAAATATATATATATATATATATATATATATATATATATATATATATATATATATATATATATATATATATATATATATATATATATATATATATATATATATATATATATATATATATATAAATTATCACAGCTGCTGTCGCAGCTTTGTTTTTTAAAAAAAATCGATTTTTGATTTTAAGGCTGTTTTGTAGAAAAGTTTATACATGAATTATATTTTTAATCGTTCCTAGAAACTCTAAGATTCATCAACTTATCCTAAAACGTAACAACAAATACGAATTTTGCTATAAACCAAACTGTTGACTTTTAACTTGAAAAGCTTTGACTTCAAAATTCTTGATTGATATAACGAATTAAGACTTGAGATTTTGAAGAAAGCTTGAGTAAAACATTCCTAACAACCTTGTATTTTTACATTTTGGAAATATTACGAAATTGAATTTTTGATAATAAAGTTGCACAATCAGGGGTACGAGCAGGAAGAAGAAAAAGAAAAAAAAATCTGTTTGTTCTTCATCTCAATAACTGGTCGACTTTTATAATATTTGAGTATGGACACTCAATCACGAGTGTAACAGGAAAAGAAGAAAAATGAAAGAAATTGATGGAGACTCTGGACATATATCGTTTTTATATATATATATTTTTAACAATACAATTATATATATAAATGTATAAATAGGTTATTATTCATAAAATACTGTTAATTATAAAATAATAATAATAATTAATATCAATACTGATTTCTTAATATCTATATCTATATATATCATATATATATATATATATATATATATATATATATATATATATATATATATATATATATATATATATATATATATATATATATATATATATCTATTTGTATTTATGTATCTCAGTATTTAAAGTGTCCCGTTATTTAAAGTGCGTAAAGTAAATAACAGAACTTAAATGACAATAAATTAAATTGCGATAAAATGTAATACGGAATTAACAGTTAGCTGGGAACAGTTAGCTAGGAACAGTTAGCGTGGATTCCTAACAGAATTTCTCATAATTAATTTGTTTGTTTCTAACACTTTTTATTTTGTCCAATGTTTTCTTCATTATGCCACTTGTTGGATTCTGATAGATAAAAATCCAAATATGAAATTTGAATGAAAATGGTTATTCGGTGGTGAACAGACACGAATATCGGTGGTTGTAAGTAGAATAGCAAATGACCGATGAATCAGATTCGAAGAATATGCACTGTAACTTATTAATGTGAGATCTAAATATTCCTCGGGTACTACCTACCCGTTAAAATATTTTCATCATTAACAGTTTGTACGAAATTTTTTTTTTTAATTACAATCTTTATGAAAATATACTTGCATATATATTTTCTTCAGATGTAATCATGGATCTAATGAGTCAATAAGATATTAATTTTTTTTTTTTTATGATTTATCGTTAATACTTGATTACATGATCTCTAAAACATTAAAGATTACATAATTACCATGTCGAACGAAGATAAATGAGATAGAACGATACGTAAAGCGAAGATAATCGATATAGAATGATATGTAAAACGAAGATCATACTCGAAGTACAGATAGTGATATTGAGGTGTGTGATGTTGATATCCGAGGTACAAATTGTGATGTTGAGGTTTACGACGCGGTTGTGGTTGAGTGTGATATGGGTACTGTCGGTGTTGATGATAATGGTACGGATTATGCTGCTGGTGCTGCTGCTGGTGTTTGTAACCTTCGAACCATATTCTCCAAAGCCGTCACGCGAGCGCGAAGTTCGTTAACTTCTGCTAGTACACCGGGATGATTGGTGGTTGGAGTGAGCGAATGAACAAGATCTGAAATATGGGATAGTATATAATCGTGATGAGATACTCTAGAAATGAGAGAGAAAATGGTTTCTCGAACAGGTTCGCCGGTAAGTGCTTCAGGTTCATCGCCAAGAGGGCAATTTGGTGGATGGAAGGGATCACCCTCTTCATGTCTCCAGTGACTTAGTATATTACGAACCCACCCCCAATTCATCCAGAATAGATGATGGGAGATTGGTTGATCCATTCCGGTGACGCTGCCTTCGGAGCTTGAATGAAAATCCATATCGGCATAGCTTTCATAGTCCGAGGAATTCGAACTAGATGCGGAATCCATCTTGTATAATCGGAAAAATGAATTTTTGGTATGAAGTAGATTATAGAAGTTAGATTTGGTACTCTTCAATACATACTTTACATATGTATATATAATACCAAAATCCCGTAAATTACGGAGAATCTTTGAAAAGATGTCAACTAAAGTCCAAAGTAACAGATATGCTAAGATATGAATTTTGTCTATATACTATCGATGCACTAAATGCAGTAAGACGTGTCTAGACTTATGAATGATAAGCAGGCAATTCCCTAAGGATGATAAGCAAATAATTTACGACTAGAAATGATAAGCAAAACTTTTAACATGCAGGCACGGTCGAAGTCCAGACTCATTAATGTATCCTAACAGCTATTAGTTAGACACACTAATGCAAGACCTGGTTCACTAAGACCGCCGCTCTGATACCAACTGAAAGGACCCGTCCTAATCCATCCAGACGAAGTCATCAACATTTGGATCCATTGCGATGATCGACTCCAAGTATTGTCCTTAACATGAGCAAATGCACAGCGGAAGACTTAATTCGTACCTGAGAATAACATGCTTTAAAACATCAACATAAAGTTGGTGAGATATAGGTTTGATGCTAGCAGCGTTATAACTATGGACCACAAGATTTTATAAATTTAAACATAATACACTCGCAAATGTATGTAAAAGTAGTTGAGCACTTGGTAACCATACTTAACATTTAAATTATCGCAGCATATTCTTAAATAATCGCTACACCGTACCAAGTGTAGTATACAGAAACGAAGTACTGTGCAACCGTTGAAAACTGGTCGTCCAGCCCGGTTGGGGTTGTCAGGCCCGATAGATCTATCAACAGGATTCGCGTTTACTTTCCTCATGTAAATATTAGCTACCAAGTATAAAGAAATATGCCATGGTACAACTCAACATAGAATTTATTTTTTTATCACTTGTGTCCATAACGTAAATCATAAAATGCATGTATTCTCATCCCAAAATATTTATAGTTTAAAAGGGACTATATACTCACCATACTGTATTTTGTAGTAAAAATACATATAACATCATTGAATAAGTGTAGGGTTGGCCTCGGATTCACGAACCTATATCATTCGTATATATATTAATACATATACTTGTAATCGGACAAATAAGTATATTATTAGTAATATAAGTTTTAATGTTAATAACTTATATATTTATTATATTCACTTTATTCATTTTAATAATTAAAAATTAATATAATTTACTTTTGTTTTATTAAATATATATTGTTATATGAATATCATCTGTTAGTGAAATTATGGATGATAATACTATTAGATTTTATAATAATAATATTAATGCAAATTTTTATATAAAATGATAAGTTTAATAATAACAATGATAATGAAAATAAAGATTTTGATAATAATTCATAATACTTAATAATAGTTATTATTATACAATCTTATTACTAATGATAATCTTCATAATAATACTTTTGGTTCATAACAATATTACTTAATAATAACTAAAATGATAATAATGTTTAAAAGTGATAGTAATAATAATAATAATAATGTTAATAATAATAATGCTAATGATAAAAATAACATTAATAATATTACTTGTGATAAAATAATAATAATAATAATAATAATAATAATAATAATAATAATAATAATAATAATAATAATAATAATAATAATGGAAATGAGAAAGAGTATATACCCTTCAAAAATTGTTTTTCTAAAAAGAAAAGTCCCCTAGGAGACTCGAACTCGAGACCCCTCGGTTACCCGACCAAACACCCAACCACTCCTCCATTCTAACTTTTCTGTTTTTATTACATTCTATAATCTTATATCCTCTTCTGTCCGGCTCTCATTACCTCTTCTTCTTCGATTAATAGAGAAATTGAATCAACATTTAATGGTTTTGAATTTAACATGTTTTTGAAACAGAAACGAACGTAATGGAAAGTGAAATCAATCAAAGCTAGAAAAGAAAAAAAAAATATATATATATAAATTATCACAGCTGCTGTCGCAGCTTTGTTTTTTTAAAAAAATCGATTTTTGATTTTAAGGCTGTTTTGTAGAAAAGTTTATACATGAATTATATTTTTAATCATTCCTAGAAACTCTAAGATTCATCAACTTATCCTAAAACCTAACAACAAATACGAATTTTGCTATAAACCAAACTGTTGACTTTTAACTTGAAAAGCTTTGACTTCAAAATTCTTGATTGATATAACGAATTAAGACTTGAGATTTTGAAGAAAGCTTGAGTAAAACATTCCTAACAACCTTGTATTTTTACATTTTGGAAATATTACGAAATTGAATTTTTGATAATAAAGTTGCACAATCACGGGTATGAGTAGGAAGAAGAAAAAGAAAAAAAAATTTGTTTGTTCTTCATCTCAATAACTGGTCGACTTTTATAATATTTGAGTATGGACACTCAATCACGAGTGTAACAGGAAAAGAAGAAAAATGAAAGAAATTGATGGAGACTCTGGACATATATCGTTTATATATATATATATTTTTTTTAACAATACAATTATATATATAAATGTATAAATAGGTTATTATTCATAAAATACTGTTAATTATAAAATAATAATAATAATTAATATCAATACTGATTTCTTAATATCTATATCTATATATATCGCATATATATATATATATATATATATATATATATATATATATATATATATATATATATATATATATATATATATATATATATATATATATATATATATCTATTTGTATTTATGTATCTCAGTATTTGTACATTTATTTATTTTCTTTATAGATTATAGCTAATCTTAATATTAATTCTAATTCTAATAATATTATTCTTAATATTAAAATAAGACAATTTATAATAATAAATGTTTCTAATGATAGCGATAACAATTATCATAAAATGTATAACTATAATATTGTTAATAATAATACTAATAATGCTAATATCAATAATCTCAATAATAATACTTTATCAATCTATTTATAGTAAGTTCTTATCTATAAATTATTAATAACATTGATATTGATATCATTATTGGAAGTGGTAACAATATTATTATATAAACTATATTTATATTTGTATTTATATATATATATGTATCGTTACTTATGTAATATATATATATATATATATATATATATATATATATATATATATATATATATATATATATATATATATATATATATATATATATATATATATATATATATATATATTTATTGAATAAGTATCATCTATACATTCAACATATATCGCAAAATATAAATATAGTTTCATTTTTAATATCAACTTTTATCTTGTATGCTATTTTATGTTTTTAGTTCTAATGATTAAATTGTATTTTATTATTTTCACTACTTGCATTTATGCTTATATATTTATTTGTTTACCAACAATTGTTCGTGAATCGTCGGGAATAGATAAAGGTCAGATGATTATCCGAATATAGATTTTAAACTTTCTAGACTCAACATTACAGATTCTGCTTATCGTGTCGGGAACATATAAAGATTAAGGTTTAAATTTGGTCGGAAATTTCCGGGTCATTACATAATGGTTGCATAAAAATAGCATCAGGAAGGCTGGAAACAACAGTTTTGTGGAGATTGTCCGTCTAGCGTTCTCCGCTGTACAGGCTGCTCCGTCATGCGTAAGCCCTGAAGGCCGCCTAACGCATAAGCCCTGGCCGGAGAGCGCCGCATTTAGCATAAATTTCGGAGCACATGTGACAGAACGTATCATCATTCGACACGTGTCCACAAACAAATCTGGTAGAACTGACACTATAAATAGACCCCTTGGGTCGTCATTTTACACAAGTTCAGACATTCTGACAACTTTGAGAGCTGAGACTTCACTTCTCACTTTCTCTCTCCACTTTCTCTCACTAGAAGTCATACGGCTAGCACTTATACGCTCTGCGGACGACAGATTGATTAAGCCACCCCACAAGTTCTTACACTTGTGTACCGGGTCTGCAGGGATTATTTCCCGAGGGTAAAAATCAATCGGCAACACTCCGCCATCCTAAAAGCTAGATCACTCCTGGTCTCTTGTTGACATACTAAGCCTTACCTCATACGGAAATAGGTGTTAACAATGGCGCCATCCACTAATGCAAAGAACACACGAAACGGAAAAGGAACGAAAGCAGCTGAAGCTCCATTTGTACTTAAAGCAGTCAATCATCCATCAACTGACGACATGGTCACTGTTGAAGATGTACCTATTTCACCACTAGATGGTACGATTGAAGAAACAGTTGCTGAAACTACAGAAAGGCTTAAACATTTAGCAACTAATTCGTAGAAAAGGCCAGTAATCGAAGAAGCGACAGCTAAAAGTGCAGAAAGATTTCCAAATTTTGTTACTAATCCAGAGCGACGACCATTGATGCAATCACGGCGATGTCCGTCATTTATACCTTTTCGGCGGATGGCGGATGGCAAAGACAAGCAGATAATGAAAAGGCAATCTATATCAAAGTATAAGTTATCCAGGCTAGTTGACAAGCTGGGCAGTCTTATTGATGATTCTGGGGATGATAATGACCTGAGTTGTGATAATAATGACTATGATGATGAAATTGACAAAGATGAGTTCATGTCAGAAAAGCAGGCAGTGTTGCTTTTAAATGACATTCTAAAGCAGACAGCTCCAGCAAAATACAAGCAACGCTTAGCGCAGCCCGCCGTCCGTGTTGTGGCTGTGGACAACTTTTTTGCCCTCATTACTGGAGAACAAGCCACCAAGCCACCAGCGATGGCAGAATCAACGCAGTGTTTCATTGATCGAATTGCTAATTATCCATTGCCCAGAAATCTTGCTATACCAGCAATTGGAGTTTATGATGGCACAACGGATCCGGAAGATTTTCTGACTATGTTTGAAGGTGTTATGAGGTTGCAGCATTGGGAGGATGAAACTGTGTGCCATATGTTTCCTATGGTATTGCAGAAAATGGCACGTGAATGGTTTGCTAGTTTGCCGCCAAGGAGTATTACCAGTTTTCTTGATTTGAGACCAAAATTTGTGATGCAATACCAAAATCTACGGAGCTGTACTCTGACACATCTTGATGCACACGAGATCACAATGCATCATAACGAATCTTTGAGCAATTTTATGAAGCGTTATACACTTGAAGCACAGAAGATTCCTGATTGTCCAGAATCACAGCTTGTATCTGGTTTCATTTTCTGTTTGGACCAGCGACGGTTTAGTGCACTTGTTCATGCATTACGGTATGACTTGCCAAAAACATTGCATCAAGCTTTGGAGGTTGCACAGAGGCATGTTCGAGCTAGTGAGCGTGGGTTGAACAAGTTTGATACTGGTAGTAGTAGCAAGTCGCACAACGGAGGAAGGTATTTTGACAGAAATCAGAGAAGGAATGACAATTCAAATGGAGGATGGAGAGGAAACAATCACGCTAATGATTTTCACCACAACAGAAAGCCAATCGAAAGGCACCCGTTGATTATGGCGCTTACCAAAACTCCGAAAGAGATCCTCTTCACTGAACCAATTCAGACCACTTTCAATGCTCCAGCACCTATGGAAGAAAGGGAGGGTCCAAAGAGTGAGTTGTGGTGCGATTTCCATGAGGCTTGGGGCCATGATACGGACAATTGTAAATATTTGATGAGAGAAATTATAGCAAAAATCAAGGCAGGAGAACTGAACCATTTGTTGCCTGGCAAACAGTACAGGAGGAATGATCCTCGCAGGAAATTTGCGTGGCAAAGGAATGATGGTAGCAGAGGACGCCGTGGAGAGAACAGAAGAGAGCAGCATGGCGGAAGAGATAATAGGAACCAACCGCAGTACAGAGAACGGATCACAGAGCGTGAGACAACTCCAGAAGTTGTAATCAGGATGGTTTGGATTAACAATGGTCATTATGAAGAAGGTGAATCATCAAACAGCAATTTGGACAGCTGGAGATATGCCCCAATTATCTTTCAGCCAATTTAGAATTGGGCGTTGTCCATCCAACCAGTGATCATTTCAGCAGAGATAGCAAATAAGTTTGTCAATTGTATCTACACAGATACAGGAAGTGAAGCTAACATCATCTACTAGCATTGTTTGAGAACTTTTCCAAGGCATGTGCAGAGCAGAGCTAGGCAAACGAGGTTGAAAGTTTCTGGACTAACAGGAGTACCGATAAATGCCATTGTTGAGAACGGAAACAATTGATTTCAAAATCATAGATGGCAATTCTCGTTTTAATGTCCTTTTTGGAAGAACAGCTTTGGCTAAGTTTGGGGCAATAACATCGACGGCCCATGCAGAGGTCAGATTCCCCACTCCAAATGGAGTCGCAGCCATACATTCACAGTATGTGCAGCCAACAAGGGAAAGATCAACGTTTGCAAAATAGGCCAGAAGGCAGAATGAATCAGAGAAGGCGTGATAGGTTATTCAGCAAGGAAGAAGTTCAGGAGTTTTTCATTCCGTAAGCAAGTGTGAAGGCCGTACAGCGCTGGGTGCTCGGCATATGAAGAAGCAATTTGTCAACAACTTATCAAGAACAGTGTTTATCTTTTCAATAAAGAGCAATTTCATTTAGCATTTTAATAAAAGCAGTCTTTTATAATCGTTGTACTCATGCCTATTTGGCATTTGAAGAACACATTTCGAATTATAAGATGAAGCAGCATTTATCAAACTTACTGTGAACCATTGTGGTTATTTTGCAGTGCATACATTAGCAATTGCATACATTAAACATTCATGACGTACTAATTAGGCTTGATCCACCTAAAAGTCATCATCAATCGTTTATGTATTGCACAGTACTGAGCAATAATTTTATATTTTTTAAAACAAAGTGCTGCCCGTGACAAATGTAAAACATTACATTTATAACTTGCCCACAGAAGGATCGTATTTTTAAATACCTGCGATGGCGGAAGCTTTTGTGCCGGCCAGTAAAGGCACAAGGGATCGGCTAGAAAACGTTTAAGTTTTACTAGAATGCACCGAGGCATGATACAAAACTCAGATACTTGTCATGACAAACGTTATAAAAAATTACTTCACAGAACGAAGTTATATATTTTATGTATGAAGGCAAAATAATTAGCAATTCTTCCTCATATACTTTATGACGGAAGGCGTAAGACGGAGAGTTTATTGATTTATAGTCATTCTTCTAAAACACTTCATAATTCTTCCTCATTAATTTTATGATGGAAGGCGTAATCAGACATCGTATTCTTGATACTGCAAGGCATTTACATATGATTTACCTTATGCACTTTTCAAAATGATTTGCTCAAATTATACACTGTACAATTGTGTATAGAAATTTTATGCTTAGGTGCATAATTGATTGGTTTCAAAGCGTTAAGCATAAAAATATTTGCAACAAGCATATAAGCACACATAGTCATCACAATAAAGTCAGTATATATATATATATATATATAATGTTAAAGTCAGTAAGAATTTTATTACAAAACATTGTTTGAAATTTTTACAAAGATCAATTAAACTGCACGCCAAGTATATCTTGAGCAGAAGAGTCTTCTTTGCTGCATACTTCATCATAAACATTTATCTTCAGATTTATCAATTTGTTCTTGGCCTCATCAACTTTTTCTTGAGTACCAGGAGGCATAAGTTTGGCAATGGCAGCAGAAGGCGTTTGGTTGGGAGCAAGGTGTTTGAACAGCTTGCCGGTCACATCAGCAATAGCATGGGTGCAGGCAGCATCAACATAATCATTGTAGGGATTCCCTACAAGACTGGATCCAAGCACCTTAGCTATTAGACCTGGCACACCTTTCTTAAGCTCAGCAAAATTGCCCTCACCTTTCTCCGCCCTCCGGAGTAACTCAGCAGACTTCTCTCTCTCTTCAATCAGCTGTTTCTTCAGCTCACACACTTTCACCTGCTCAGCATCCTTTTCCCCTTGCAGAACAGCAGCAACATCTTGAGCACTTTTTAACTCAACTTCTTTAGCCTTTATTATTTTCTGCGCATCATTTAAGGCACGCTCAGCATCAGCAGCTCTTTTACGAGCATTTGCACTTTCAGCTATGTCTTTACGAGCAAAGGAAAGAATAGACTCTTGATGTTCCTGCAGTTACAGCACAGAGTCCAGGTGGTTGGTTAGCAGTACATGAGCTGCCATAGTTGATTCCCTGAGTTGATGAAACGGAGAGCAGAGAATTGGGGTTTCAGCTCGGGGATAACACAACCCTGTACATCAATAAAATTTTACGAGTTATTTCAAACAGCTCACATCAATAAATTAAAAGCATATACATGTAGATGGTCTTATCATTCATACCTGAAGAAGAGTTGCAAATTCTTTATCCTTAGTGGTAGGGTTTGCAATGATGGCCTGCAAAGCCCTCACATGAGCAGGAAGAGTTGGCTCTTGAACATTGGAAGAGGTGACAGCAGGGTTAGTGATATTAGGAAGAGGAGAATCATAAGCAGAGTTGCCTTCCGGCCTATCTTCATGAAATTCAGATTCATCGAAGGGAGCAAAGTCTGGGTCAGGCATTTTCAGGCCCTTCTCTCCTTCACATTCAAGATTCCTCTCCGTCCTCCAGTCACTGCCCTCCGTAGCCTTCCCTTGGCTATCATCCAACTCTGCTAAAATTACTAACAAAAACAAATTAGTATTGTGAACAAACATAACAGTTATAAGCAAAAACATGTACATTTTCAAAAGAGAGCAGAATGGACATACTTCTCCTGCGTTTTTGCTTTTTGCCCTCCTCAGTACTCTTCACCCTTTTAGAGCCTATGCTCTTCTTTCTTGTCTTTTGGGTTAGAGGAGGAGTAGGGTTGGTTTCACCCGTGATGTCAATTGATGCCGATATTTGCTGATCGGCGGTGGTGGTGTCATCCGTTGTCCGCTCAGTGTCTGTATGATCAGACCCGGATTCGCTGTCTGAGCTGCTCACAGCAATTTCTTTCCCCTTTTCAGCATCAGCAGCAGCTTTAGCTTCAGCTGCAACTCTCTCCGCCTCAAGCTCTTCAACAGTTTTGTCACGAGCAGTGACCTCCACATCATCATCAAGATCAGGAGATAAAAGAGCAGAGCAGACCTGCATCACGGAGTTGCCTGCAAAGATTACACATTAATAGCAATATAAGTACACATGACAAACAGTGAACAAAAATCTATAAATATAATAGGATGATCATATCACATCCTACCCTGTTTTTTCTCACGAAGTACTGGCACAGAATTGCTTGGCAATTCTTGGCTCACTTTGAACAGCACAAGGATTCCCTCATACCTTTCGTATGATCTGGGTGGAATACTGATGCGTGATTATGACTTTAAAAACGCAATTTAGAACAAGCTTTCTTCACTTAAACAGATCTGAACACAAACCCCCAAATTTGTAACAGTAACAGCCCCAAAAACAGAGTATAAAACTCTGAAATAAGAACACAAGGATAGAAGAATCTAAACCCCAAATTGATAAAGATACCACCACAATTAGAGATCTAGAAACACTCCAAATCTTCAACTACAGCTGATAAAGATTCCACCACAACTATAATATCAGATATGAAGATTTGGATTTCACCACAATGTTTGATAAAGTAACACCACAAACACTGATAAAGAAACCACTCTTAGCCACCGGAATCAAAGATTCGTAAAGACACAGATATTTTGTAAATAGATAAGCTCTATCAAACTTTTCATTCAATCATCAACCAAGTTTTACAATTACAAGAGCTCTCTATTTATAGTAGAAGCTTAACAGCTATTTTCTAAATAAGACAAAAACATAAAAAGGAAATGGAGACAAAAAGAACAAACAATTACAAATTAGCCAATAAGAATAAAGGACACAATCTGCAAAAAGCCTGCCATTTGTTAGTGCTCCTTCCCATGATAAAAGCATCCAATGATAAATGGGAGTCTTCCTTGGACAGCTAACATTCTTCTAGAACAGCCACACACGTGTTAAGCACATGACCTGACCGGTTTATTGAAAAGCATAAGTAAACTTTGAATTGTATCAGCAAGTTGGCCATTCAGACAGAAAATAGCATCGCGTGCTGGTTGTACTAGAGTTTCGTGTGCTGATTGAACTAAAATTCTTCAGCTGGTTGAACTAGCTGGTTCGCCTAAGCATAACTTTGCTGGTTCGATTTGCTGGTTACCCGGCTGAGTGAATTAAAGCTTTACTGGCTGAACTAAACTCATTTGCTGGTCCGGCTAGCTGGTTCTTCTTCGTTGCTGGCTTGCCTTCAACTATCAAAAAACTTTATTCATGAAAACATAACTACTTCAGTTTAAGGACTGAAGTAGGGTCACCCCTGAGCTTCTTGAACCAGCTCCAAAAACACTTAGATGATACGAAATAGATGGCAACACGACCATTGCTTGGCCTGATTCGGGTGTAACATCTTTTGAGCTCGAGCTGGCTGTGTTGCTGGTTACATTGCCCAGCTCACCCTCATCATCCTCTCCCTCTAAAAAGGAACTTGACCTCAAGTTCTCGAGGTTGTCATCTTCTAAGTAGGGCATCAAATCACCAACATTAAAAGTGCTATACACAGCAGTATCACCAGGCAGCTCGACCTTGTAAGCATTATCACCAACTTTGTGATGACCCGGGAATTTTCGACCAAATTTAAACTTAATCTTTAAATGATCTTTGACACGATAAGCAAATTCGGTTATGTTAAGTCTCAAAAAGTTTGAGCTGTTGTCATATATTCATTTGACCTTTGACTGTTCCCGACGATTCACGAACAATTATTTGTAAATAAATATGTACAGGTGTATACATATATAAATGTAAATATATATAATATTTGGAAATAATAAAAATTTAATCATTTGAATTAAGAATTATTATTATTATGTATTGACATTAAGAATTATTATTATTATTTTTATTATATATAATTATTATTATCATTATTTTTATTACTCTTATCACTATACTTATTATTAATAAGTATTACTTTGATATTATTATCATTAATATAATTATTACTTTTATTATTATTATTAGTATTTTTATTATTATAACGTTATCAATATTATTATTATTAATATTTATTAATTATTAATTTTAATTGAATATAAATCGATAGAGTCAGATTATTAGGGAAATTGTTGAATATCATTATTAACATCTTTTCTTGTCTCTAAACTGGTTACAAGTCAAAAATCGAATTTCACATACTAACAAAATCTGTTAGCAATCCACCTCAACTTTTATATTCCCTTATTTTCCCTCTGATTGAAAATTTGTTGTCAAACACTCAATTTTCTGTATAACAACGAAACCAGTTGAATGTCGACATCATCTTTTTAGTTTTTATTTTTTTCTGTTTGTCTGGGATTCTTTGTCGACACCCGGCAACTCTACAAAAACCTCACCACCTTGTTAAATCAACCCATCAACCACCACCACTATTATCATCTATATAGTTTCTCGCCTTCTATATGTTTCAGTCCGACAACGAAGATACCATAACAACCACCTTAACCTTCACCATAAAACCCACTTGTCTACCTCTCTTATTTCATTTTGTGAATAGTTAAGAGCCTCTCAGACCACCTGAGTTATGTATATATAAGCATGCATACCCAAAATATAACTCACCTCATATTCTTGATTCAATTCAATCACCATGTCAACCGATACCACAACGAACCACCACCTTTTCTTTTCTTTCGACTGTGCAAGCAATCGACAAACCCTCACCATATTCGGTTTCTTCTAAGCCGAGATCACCATAACTATCGAGTAAAACCGAAACCCTCACCACCCTAGTCTCCACTTTGCTACTGTGTTAGACCATCGACTTTCGGTATATATATATATATATATATATATATATATATATACATATTTTTTTTCTTCCTCTTTTTCTTTCTCTTCAAATCATTCCAACTGTTACTGCACGTTGCGGTTCAACTTCGAATGTTGCAACTCGTGTTTGAAACCCATTTATATTTATATAAACTTCTACAATTCGCATTGCATGCCAAATCTTGTGTTTCTATTTTCAAACAATGATGAGGGAAAAATATTTATGAGGGTTACATGATAGGATTGAAATATGATATTTATATATTAATATAAATGGGATCCAATGTTTCTTTTTGCTACTTGATGGTCGACCAAGACAAGTGAACATTTGATATTTTTTTTATAAAGATAAAAGGAGGCGTATGATTGAAGTTTGGCACATGTTGTGTTTCCATATACTTTTTGAAAATTGGTGATCAAGAGCCACCAAATCCCTAACCCCACCTCATCACTTAATTATATTGAAGTTAGTTACAAAATTTCAATATACTCCGTATAAAAAAAAAAAAAAAAAAAAAAAGTTGGGACACAGTTCATGGATTACAATTTGAAGTATTATGGCCGACACTACCAAAGTATATATTTATCCACTTGATTGATTAAAGGTAGTGGGGTGTAAAGTTGGAGGTGGGACAAGTGATAGAAGCAAATGGGTTGAATCAATTCAAATAACGAAATTTTTTTTAACTGCTATTCGATCCAATTATCTAGTTTTGGTTTCGTTCCTTTCCTGTTCGTATACCCCAGCAATAACCGAAACCTTTTTTTTTTATCTGAAACTTGAATTATAACTGGGTTAGTGGACTTTTGGTGTGTATTGGGCTGAGGTTATTTTAGTCCGTATGTTGATTATTTCGTTGGGCCACGTTTGTTGTGTTATTGGGCCAAAAATTCCAATTAGTTTACTGTTGGAACGATTATGAAATGGGGATTTGGTCGATGAACTTTCGGGTTAAATAAAATCTAAGTACCAATTACAAACAGAAAGACACAAGGCAGAAGACTGTTTAAGAATGTTAGTGGTTGAGTGGGAGGTCACGGGTTCGAGTCCTGCCCGGGGCAATTGTTTTTACAAAAAGCTTTAAAGGGTATATTTTGTTTACTTCTATTTCAATTATTATCATTATTATTATATGTAATATTATCATTATTATTATTATTATTATTATTATTATTATTATTATTATTATTATTATTATTATTATTATTATTATTATTATTATTATTAGTAAATCATCATTATTAACAAAAAAAAACTATCTTTTCAAATAGATAAATATTTTACACAAAAATATACTTATTATATATACTATAATTATAATAAAATTTCATATAACTATATATATCAAATCTATTAAAATTATTTATATAAATACTTACAAAGGACAAACTATCTATTTTAAATGTAACACTTAACAATTATATATATAAATATGGACATATTAATATAACTATACAAACATTAATCAATTTGAATATATACACAAATTAACTATACATAATATATAATTTAAATTATAATAAAAATATTTATACGATTACTATTATATATATTAATGAATATACAAATTATATAGGTTCGTGAATCCGAGGCCAACCTTGCATTGTTCAGTTGTTAAATATCGTCGTATGTATTTTTACTACAAAATACAGTATGGTGAGTTTCATTATTCCCTTTTTATATACATTTTTGGGCTGAGAATACATGCAAATGCTTTATTAACTGTTTTACAATATTTATATGCGTGAGTTTCATTAATCCCTTTTTAAATGCTTTTGCAATATATATTTTTGGGACTGAGAATACATGCACTGTTTTTATAACTATTTTACGAAATAGACACAAGTAATTGAAACTACATTATATGGTTGAATGATCGAAATCGAATATGCCCCTTTTTATTAAGTCTGGTAATCTAAGAATTAGGGAACAGACACCCTAATTGACGCGAACTCTAAAGATAGATCTATCGGGCCCAACAAGCCCATCCAAAGTACCGGATGCTTTAGTACTTCGAAATTTATATCATGTCCGAAGGAGGATCCCGGAATGATGGGGATATTCTTATATGTATATTGTGAATGTCGGTTACCAGGTGTTCAATCCATATGAATGATATTTTTGTCTCTATGCATGGGACGTATGTTTATGAGAAATGGAAATATGAAATCTTGTGGTCTATTAAAATTATGAAATGATTATTTATGTTAAACTAATGAACTCACCAACCTTTTGGTTGACACTTTAAAGCATGTATATTCTCAGGTGTGAAAGAAATCTTCCGCTGTGCATTTGCTCGTTTTAGAGATATTACTTGGAGTCAATCATGACATATTTCAAAAGACGTTGCATTCGAGTCATTGAGTTCATCAAGAATATTATTAAGTCGTTTATAGTTTAAATATATTATAAGATAGCATGCATGCCTATCAATTTCCAATGTTAAGGAAGTTTGTCTTTTAAAAACGAATGCAATGTTTGTAAAATGTATCATATAGAGGTCAAGTACCTTGCGATGTAACCAACTATTGTGAATCGTTTATAATCGATATGGACTTTGTCCAGATGGATTAGGACGGGTCGCTTCAGTTGGTATCAGAGCGGTGGTCTTAGCGAACCATGTCTGCATTAGTGTGTCTAACTGATAAGTCGTTAGGATGCATTAGTGATTCTGGACTTCGATCGTGTCTGCATGTCAAAAGTTTTGCTTATAATTTCGTGTCAAAAAAATTACTTGCTTATCATTCTTAGAGAATCACTTGCTTATCATTCTTAGTCTAGACACGTTTTACTGCATTGACTGCATGAATAGTGTATAGACAAAATTCATATCTTAGCGTATCTGCTACTTCATATCTTAGCGTATCTGTTACTGTAACTTTGCCTGACAACTTCCGTAGATTCCTCCGTAACTTATGGGATTTTAGTATTATATATGCATATGTAAATTATGTATTGCAGGGTACTAATCTACATCCTATAATCTATTCTCATCGAAAATCATTCGTCTGATCGTACGAGATGAATCCCTCAACCAGTTCGAGTCCTTTATATTTAGATAACTATTCCGATAGTTATTCCGACAGCTATTCCGATATGGATTTCCACTCGAACTCCGAAAGCAGTGTAACCAGAATGGATCAACCAATTAGCCATCATCGATTATGGAAGAATTAGGGATGAGTTCGTAGTCGACTTAATTAATGGAAATGCGCAGAAGGCAATCCCTTCCACCAACCGAATTCACCTCTTGACAATGAACCTGAAGCGTTTACCGGCGAACCTGTTCGAGACACCATTTTCAGTCTCATTTCCAGGATAACTTGACAAGATTATATTCTATCCACAATTCTGAACCTTATTTATCCGCTCGTTCTGACCGACAATCATCCTGGAGTAATAAGTCAACGAACTTCGCGCTCGAATAATCAATTCGGAGAATATGGTGCAAAATGTACCAGCTTCAGCAACATCACCTGCACCAACAGTACCATCAATAACAGCACCAGTACCATCAACAATCCATGCTTAAATATCATCATCTGTACTTTGAGTATGATCTTCGTTCTACATATCGTTCTACCTCATTTACCTTCGTTCGACATGGCGAATATGTAATCTCTAAAGTTTTAGAGATTATTTATTCTAGTTCCAACCGAAAACTAAATGAGTTTAATATTAAGTTAACTCATTATATCCATGATTACATCTGAAGAAAAAATATATATATATATATATATATATATATATATATATATATATATATATATATATATATATATATATATATATATATATATATATATATATATATATATATATATGTTTTCATAAAGATTGTAATTAAAAATTCCTTTGTACAAACTGTTAATGGTGAAAACATTTTAACGGGTAGGTAATACCCGAGGGATATTTAAGATTTCACATTAATAAGTTACATTGTACATTCTTCGAATCTGATTCAACAGTCATTTACTATCCTACTTACATCCACAGGTATACGTATCCGTTCACAGTCTAATAACCATTTTCATTCAATTTCATATTTGGATTTTGACCTATCAGAATCCAACAAGTGGCATAATGAAGAAAACATTTGACAAAATAAAATTTGTTAGAAACAGACAAATTAACTATGAGGAATTTTATTAAGAATCCACGCTAACTGTTCCTAGCTAATTGTTCCTAGCTAACTGATTACATTTTATTTATCGCAATTTAACTATCGTAATTTACATTCTCGCAATTTTATTTATCGTCATTTAATTTCTGTTATTTACTTTACGCATTTTATTCATCGTCATTTAATTTCTGTTATTTATTTTACGCTCTTTAAATATCGGGACACGTATACAAGGTTTTGACATGTCATATCGACGCATTTATATATATTATTTGGAATAACCATGGATACTCTATATGCAGTAATGAACGAGTTCTCTATACAGGGTTGAGGTTGATTCTATAATAATATATATAATTTGAGTTGTGATCGAGTCTGAGACATGTACAAGGGTCACGATACGTATTAATTAATTCGAATATTATATAGTAAACTATATATGAATTATTATTTATACACTGCTAACCGTGGACTATCAACTGAGGACTATCAACATTGGACAATTAAAATGAATTAAAATATTGATTATAACATATGAAACTAAACAATTCTTCAAGTTTGCCACTTGATTTCATTCTAAACTTCATTAGTATCTTGACTATTACAATCTGCGTTCAAACCTTTCATGATTCTTGAAAACACCTCAATCGATAGGATGAATCAACCGCACTTCATCTACGGAGGAAAAGATTTATGCATATAGTTATGCACCTAAGAAACTCTCGGCAATTGAGTAAAAGTTTAACACGTAGCCGCGTCAAATCCTTTAGCATTTATTAGCAAAAATAACTTTGCGATCCCTTTTCAAAGTAGCCAATTTTGTCACAGCTCCAGCAGGTCAACTTCGACTTTTCATTCGAAGTAGCCTTACTATAAATCCTGATATATACGATTACCCTTTTGATACCGGAGAATTCTTTTATATTCCACCATATTAGCAGCAGACGTACCAGCAACCTCGTTGCTTCTTGGCTTAAATCTCTCTGACAAATCATTATATTTATTCATTGAAACCCTATCATATACTCATCCGCATCTTGTAACGAGAACTGCCATACCAATTACCGGGAATCAGCAATCAGTACTTTGAAAACTCACAGCATATCTACTTCAACAGTTATATGTATGACATTTATCTCTTAGAATTATGATCTTTCATTCAGAAAAGCACTCAGTCACAAATCAATACTCTGAATGTTGAAAAAGCTGAATGAAGCAGCAGAAACCATAGACAATCGTAAATGACTTTAATCATCGAAAGTTTGATAATAAAGAATAGTATGTTGGAAAAGCTCAGAAAAGTTGGAACTGAAAAACGGATTGAGCTAACCACAAAGGAGACCAAGGACAAATACAAGGACCATACCATATATTCAAAGAATCCAGATAATTCTGGATCCGTTGAAATCTTTAGAGAATATCTTGCTCTGAAGTCATGTTAAAATCTTGCGGAAAATCTTTCTCCATCAACCATCGAACTTAGAAATTCCAAAATATCATCATCAATATCTTCGATATTTCTGAGGATATTTTCATCAATATTCTCATCCGAAATTATATACCTCTTCGTGCTTCCTGTGTATCATTATATTGGAAACATTCAATAGAAAATTTAGTACCGAAAAGCGGATTATGCGAAACTATGAAGGAAGCCGTGGACAAATCACAAAGAATAAGTTTGACTTCAAAGAATTCAAATGATTCTGTTTCTGATGAAATCTTTAGTGAATACCTTACTTCCGAATCTAAACCCTTACGGATAAATCTTCTTCATCACCCATCGATATTAGAAATTCCAAGATATCATCGTATCTTTCATTATAAATATCCTCCATATTTCTAGAGATATTTTTATAACTATTCTTATCTGAAATCATTAATATCTTTCTTGCTATCAGTATTACATCATATAGAAACTGTTAGTTTCTATATTCTGTAAACTTTCGAGCTTAAAATATGAATGTTATTGAAGTAATGTTGGGAATTGATGCATGATTTAGTATAATATAATGACACTTGATCAACGTGATTATATTACAGTAAGTCATGCTGAGTTTCTAATGGGACGTGATGATTCACAAATCATAACGTCATCATGTGCCATGTTACATAACTCTGTCATTCTGCTTAACTTCTGAACATATCAAGAAAGTATATTCTTGATAGTTCTATTCTCAGTAAATCTGGTAATTTGACCAATCAAATCGTGCTATTACGTTCCTTCTTATTTAGAACATTGATAATTTTCATTCTGAAACTTATATCTGCGAATTCTGGACCATTACAATAGATGCCAAATCGCCAGAAGAAGAAACGAAGGGACAAAGCTCTGAAATAGAAATTGGCGTATAAATTGCAGCAAATAGGAGGGAGTATTAACTGTGGATGACAATGATTATAGGAAACAGAAAGGGGGACATTGAAATATAAGGAGAGATATAAAGCCCGATAACAACGCATAAATTACAAACCGTGTATATCAATGTTTATCGCAACATAAAGACACGGGAGAATTAAAAGCACTATAACCCCAAGAGCAAAGTAGATGTAAGCAGATTCCTCGGGTGGAAGTTGGAAAAGGAGAATGATTGTTACGATAGTAAGGATAAGGACAAGGATTAGAACTGGATTACGCATTTCCACAATCTTTTGGATGTATGAACTAAGGAAGAGAGTATGGGAATGGTGAGAATAATAGAACGGAAGAGCTTAATTTATAATGGAAATATCAGACAGAGTAATCGAGGCAGATCACTGTATTTAATTATAGAGATCTTAATTTCCTTACTCGCCGAAGAATCAAATCTTTTAGATTTCGAAGATTTTCTCTAAATCCCTTGAATTCTGGAATTCAACCAAGACAAGGTCAAAAGTTAAGACGCACCTTATTTTCTAAATTCAACCACGACTACGTCAAAAGTTATGACGAACTTTATTTTCCTTATTTTACTCTTTTGTGATAGCTTCATCCATACGCTTCAAATAATCGAAATTGTTTTATCTACCCTACTCATTGGTGATAAAACTCTATTTATCAACTAATATTCGCCATGAAAACATTTTTATTGTTAGCCATGACCACCTCACTCAAATTTCGGGACAAAATTTCTTTAACGGGTAGGTACTGTGATGACCCGGGAATTTTCGACCAAATTTAAACTTAATCTTTAAATGATCTTTGACACGATAAGCAAATTCGGTTATGTTAAGTCTCAAAAAGTTTGAGCTGTTGTCATATATTCATTTGACCTTTGACTGTTCCCGACGATTCACGAACAATTATTTGTAAATAAATATGTACAGGTGTATACATATATAAATGTAAATATATATAATATTTGGAAATAATAAAAATTTAATCATTTGAATTAAGAATTATTATTATTATGTATTGACATTAAGAATTATTATTATTATTTTTATTATATATAATTATTATTATCATTATTTTTATTACTCTTATCACTATACTTATTATTAATAAGTATTACTTTGATATTATTATCATTAATATAATTATTACTTTTATTATTATTATTAGTATTTTTATTATTATAACGTTATCAATATTATTATTATTAATATTTATTAATTATTAATTTTAATTGAATATAAATCGATAGAGTCAGATTATTAGGGAAATTGTTGAATATCATTATTAACATCTTTTCTTGTCTCTAAACTGGTTACAAGTCAAAAATCGAATTTCACATACTAACAAAATCTGTTAGCAATCCACCTCAACTTTTATATTCCCTTATTTTCCCTCTGATTGAAAATTTGTTGTCAAACACTCAATTTTCTGTATAACAACGAAACCAGTTGAATGTCGACATCATCTTTTTAGTTTTTATTTTTTTCTGTTTGTCTGGGATTCTTTGTCGACACCCGGCAACTCTACAAAAACCTCACCACCTTGTTAAATCAACCCATCAACCACCACCACTATTATCATCTATATAGTTTCTCGCCTTCTATATGTTTCAGTCCGACAACGAAGATACCATAACAACCACCTTAACCTTCACCATAAAACCCACTTGTCTACCTCTCTTATTTCATTTTGTGAATAGTTAAGAGCCTCTCAGACCACCTGAGTTATGTATATATAAGCATGCATACACAAAATATAACTCACCTCATATTCTTGATTCAATTCAATCACCATGTCAACCGATACCACAACGAACCACCACCTTTTCTTTTCTTTCGACTGTGCAAGCAATCGACAAACCCTCACCATATTCGGTTTCTTCTAAGCCGAGATCACCATAACTATCGAGTAAAACCGAAACCCTCACCACCCTAGTCTCCACTTTGCTACTGTGTTAGACCATCGACTTTCGGTATATATATATATATATATATATATACATATTTTTTTTCTTCCTCTTTTTCTTTCTCTTCAAATCATTCCAACTGTTACTGCACGTTGCGGTTCAACTTCGAATGTTGCAACTCGTGTTTGAAACCCATTTATATTTATATAAACTTCTACAATTCGCATTGCATGCCAAATCTTGTGTTTCTATTTTCAAACAATGATGAGGGAAAAATATTTATGAGGGTTACATGATAGGATTGAAATATGATATTTATATATTAATATAAATGGGATCCAATGTTTCTTTTTGCTACTTGATGGTCGACCAAGACAAGTGAACATTTGATATTTTTTTATAAAGATAAAAGGAGGCGTATGATTGAAGTTTGGCACATGTTGTGTTTCCATATACTTTTTGAAAATTGGTGATCAAGAGCCACCAAATCCCTAACCCCACCTCATCACTTAATTATATTGAAGTTAGTTACAAAATTTCAATATACTCCGTATAAAAAAAAAAAAAAAAGTTGGGACACAGTTCATGGATTACAATTTGAAGTATTATGGCCGACACTACCAAAGTATATATTTATCCACTTGATTGATTAAAGGTAGTGGAGTGTAAAGTTGGAGGTGGGACAAGTGGTAGAAGCAAATGGGTTGAATCAATTCAAATAACAAATTTTTTTTTAACTGCTATTCGATCCAATTATCTAGTTTTGGTTTCGTTCCTTTCCTGTTCGTATACCCCAGCAATAACCGAAACCTTTTTTTTTTATCTGAAACTTGAATTATAACTGGGTTAGTGGACTTTTGGTGTGTATTGGGCTGAGGTTATTTTAGTCCGTATGTTGATTATTTCGTTGGGCCACGTTTGTTGTGTTATTGGGCCAAAAATTCCAATTAGTTTACTGTTGGAACCATTATGAAATGGGGATTTGGTCGATGAACTTTCGGGTTAAATAAAATCTAAGTACCAATTACAAACAGAAAGACACAAGGCAAAAGACTGTTTAAGAATGTTAGTGGTTGAGTGGGAGGTCACGGGTTCGAGTCCTGCCCGGGGCAATTGTTTTTACAAAAAGCTTTAAAGGGTATATTTTGTTTACTTCTATTTCAATTATTATCATTATTATTATATGTAATATTATCATTATTATTATTATTATTATTATTATTATTATTATTATTATTATTATTATTATTATTATTATTATTAGTAAATCATCATTATTAACAAAAAAAAAATATCTTTTCAAATAGATAAATATTTTACACAAAAATATACTTATTATATATACTATAATTATAATAAAATTTCATATAACTATATATATCAAATCTATTAAAATTATTTATATAAATACTTACAAAGGACAAACTATCTATTTTAAATGTAACACTTAACAATTATATATATAAATATGGACATATTAATATAACTATACAAACATTAATCAATTTGAATATATACACAAATTAACTATACATAATATATAATTTAAATTATAATAAAAATATTTATACGATTACTATTATATATATTAATGAATATACAAATTATATAGGTTCGTGAATCCGAGGCCAACCTTGCATTGTTCAGTTGTTAAATATCGTCGTATGTATTTTTACTACAAAATACAGTATGGTGAGTTTCATTATTCCCTTTTTATATACATTTTTGGGCTGAGAATACATGCAAATGCTTTATTAACTGTTTTACAATATTTATATGCGTGAGTTTCATTAATCCCTTTTTAAATGCTTTTGCAATATATATTTTTGGGACTGAGAATACATGCACTGTTTTTATAACTATTTTACGAAATAGACACAAGTAATTGAAACTACATTATATGGTTGAATGATCGAAATCGAATATGCCCCTTTTTATTAAGTCTGGTAATCTAAGAATTAGGGAACAGACACCCTAATTGACGCGAACTCTAAAGATAGATCTATCGGGCGCAACAAGCCCATCCAAAGTACCGGATGCTTTAGTACTTCGAAATTTATATCATGTCCGAAGGAGGATCCCGGAATGATGGGGATATTCTTATATGTATATTGTGAATGTCGGTTACCAGGTGTTCAATCCATATGAATGATATTTTTGTCTCTATGCATGGGACGTATGTTTATGAGAAATGGAAATATGAAATCTTGTGGTCTATTAAAATTATGAAATGATTATTTATGTTAAACTAATGAACTCACCAACCTTTTGGTTGACACTTTAAAGCATGTATATTCTCAGGTATGAAAGAAATCTTCCGCTGTGCATTTGCTCGTTTTAGAGATATTACTTGGAGTCAATCATGACATATTTCAAAAGACGTTGCATTCGAGTCATTGAGTTCATCAAGAATATTATTAAGTCGTTTATAGTTTAAATATATTATAAGATAGCATGCATGCCTATCAATTTCCAATGTTAAGGAAGTTTGTCTTTTAAAAACGAATGCAATGTTTGTAAAATGTATCATATAGAGGTCAAGTACCTTGCGATGTAACCAACTATTGTGAATCGTTTATAATCGATATGGACTTTGTCCAGATGGATTAGGACGGGTCGCTTCAAACTTTTTCCAACACTTTAAATGGACCCTCAGCTCTTGGCATCAGCTTGTTCTTCCTTTTTGCTGGGAACCTTTCCTTCCTTAGATGAATCCAAACAAGATCACCAGGAACAAAAGTGGGATGCTTTCTGTGCTGGTTAGCTTTAGCCTTGTATTGCTGGTTGGTCTTCTCAATTTTGGCCCTCACTTGCTCATACAGCTTCTTCATTTCTTTGGCCTTTACTACTGCATCAACACTTACCTTAGGCTCAATTGCAAAAGGAATCATATAAATGGGTGTGAGTGGATTTGCACCATAGCAGATTTCAAATGGTGATTTTCCTGTGGAGTAATTAGGTGCTCTGTTAAAAGCAAATTCAGCTTGAGCAAGCTTCAAATCCCACTCCTTCAAACTTTTCTTCACAAGTGCCCTTAGCAACATTCCCACAGTTCTATTGGTAACTTCAGTTTGACCATCAGTTTGGGGATGGTGAGAAGTGCTGAATAAAAGCTTTGTTCCAAGCAGCTTCCATAATGTCTTCCAAAAATAGCTTAAGAACTCTGTATCTCGATCAGACACAATGGTTTTGGGAACTCCATGAAGACGAACAATTTCTTTGAAGAATAAAGTAGCAACAACAGTAGCATCATTGGTTTTGTTGCAGGCTATGAAATGAGCCATCTTTGAAAACCTGTCAACAACAACCATAATAGAATCTTTGCCTCGCTGAGTCCTTGGTAAAGCAACAATGAAATCCATGCTCAAATCTTCCCATGGCTGGTTGGGAACAGGAAGAGGAGTATATAAACCCTTGTGAAAAGTTGACTTAGCTTGACAGCAGGTAGCACAACGATTAATCACAGCTTTGACATCTTTATCCATACATGGCCAGTAGAAGTGTTCACTTAGGATATCCAATGTCTTGTTAATCCCAAAATGACCAGCTAAACCACCTCCATGTGCTTCTCTAATCAGCAACTCCCTGATTGAATCTTTTGGGATGCACAATCTGCTGCCCTTGAATAGAAAACCATCTTGCTCAACATAATCTCTTTTGGACTCAGCAGGAGAACAGTTCAAAATAGGAGCAAAGTCTGGATCAGCTTCATATAACTCCTTAACAAATGAAAATCCAAGAACTCTAGCTTCCAGAATTGACAACAAAGAATATCTTCTTGAAAGAGCATCAGCAACAACATTAGAAGTACCAGCCTTGTGTTTAGACACAAAGGAGTACATCTGCAAGAATTCAACCCATTTTGCATGCCTTGGATTTAATTTGTGCTGTCCATTAATGTATTTTAATGCTTCATGATTAGAAAAGAGAACAAACTGCCTTGGCTTCAAATAATGTGACCAATGATCAACAGCTCGAATGATGGCATAAAACTTTTATCATAAGTGCTATAATTCAGCTTTGACCCATTTAGCTTTTCACTGAAATAAGCTACTGGTCTTTTTCCTTGCACTAGCACAGCTCCAATGCCAACACCACTTGCACCACATTCAAGTTCAAACAACATATCAAAATTAGGCAAAGCAAGTATAGGTGCTGAACTTAGCTTCTCTTTCAATGATTCAAATGCTGATTGGGCAGAACTAGACCATTCAAATACCCCTTTCTTCATACAATCAGTAATTGGAGCAACAATTGTGGAGAAGTCTTTGATAAATCTTCTATAAAATGAAGCTAAACCATGAAAACTTCTGACTTCAGTGATGGTAGAAGGACTAGGCCATGATCTGATTGCTTCCACCTTAGATGGATCCATTGAAATGCCTTCTTCAGAAACCACATATCCAAGAAACACTACTTTGCTGACAAAGAAATCACACTTCTCCAGCTTTGCATATAACTGATTCTGCCTTAATAGCTCAAATACTTTCCTCAGATGATCCAAGTGTTCTTCTTTAGTTTTTGAGTACACTAGGATGTCATCAAAGTAAACAACCACAAACTGACCAATAAGCGGCCTGAGCACTTCATTCATAAGCCTCATGAATGTGCTGGGTGCATTAGACAACCCAAAAGGCATAACCAACCACTCGAATAATCCACCTTTGATCTTGAAAGCTGTCTTCCATTCATTTCCTTCTTTCATTCGAATCTGATGATACCCACTTCTAAGATCAACTTTGGAAAACACACAAGAACCATGCAGCTCATCTAGCATATCATCTAATCTAGGTATGGGATACCTATACTTGATGGTGATGTTGTTAATAGCTCGGCTGTCTACACACATTCTCATAGAACCATCTTTCTTTGGAACCAGTAAAGCTGGTACTGAACAAGGACTCATGCTGGTTCTAACATATCCCTTGGCAACCAACTCATTAACTTGCCTTTCTAATTCTTTTGCTTCATGAGGGGAACATCGATAAGCCGCTTTATTAGGAAGAACAGATCCAGGTACAAGATCAATTTGATGTTCAATACCCCTGATTGGTGGTAAACCAGTAGGTAACTCAGTAGGAAACACATCAGTAAATTCAGATAACAATGGCTTTACCCTAGCTGGTATTTCATCATGCTGGTTCAACTCATCACTTTCAACCATCAGTAATAAATAAGCACCAGTACCACCCTTTAACTCAGTATCAACTTCAGCTTGAGTCATAAACAAAGTTTTATTATTCTTAACAGTAGGGTCAGCTCTAGGTATTTCACTAGGCTTTAAAGAAGTGAGGGTGATCTTCTTTCCATTCACATACAGCGAGTAAGTATTTTGATGTCCATTATGATAGACATACTTATCAAACAACCAAGGTCTACCAAGCAGCAAATGACAAGCATCCATAGGAATAACATCACAAGTGATCTCATCTTGATAAACAGTACCAATTGAAAATGGAACAGTAACTTGGCGAGTAACCTTTACCTCACTGCCTTGGTTAAGCCATTGAAGTTTGTATGGATGAGGATGCTTCTTTGTAACCAGCTCAAGCTTTTCCACCATGTGAGCAGATGCTGCGTTTGCACAGCTGCCTCCATCAACAATCAGGCTGCACACTTTACCCTTGACTGTGCATCTTGAATGAAAGATGTTTTCTCGCTGGCTCTTATCTTCAATAGTCTCAGCTGAGTGCATTACTCTTCGAACCACTAAAAACTCTCCAATATCAGCAGCAACAAACTCTTCACTATCAGACTCATCATATGCTGGTTCAGTTTCAAAACCCCCTTCCAAATCTTCAATCTCCCTTAGTGTAAGAGCACGCTGGTTAGGACATTGAGCTTGAAAATGCCCAAATCCATGGCACTTGAAGCATTTTCTTCTATCATCTTTAGGACCAGCTACAACCTGCTCTTTGCCTTTAGATACTTTGGATGCTGCCTCGTTATGCCTAGGCAGCATAGATGATTGACCCTTCATAGGCAGCACAGCTGGCTTGGAATAAGACTTAAAATTAATTTTCTTCTTTGCTTGTTTCTCTACTTGAATAGCCAGCTTGCAAGCACTCTCAAAAGTCCATAGAGGCTGCATTTCAACTTGATCAGCAATAGAAGCATTTAAGCCCCCAACGAATCTGGCTATAGTGTGTTCTTCAGCTTCTTTAACATTTGTACGAATCTTGAGCTGCTCAAACTCTCTGATGTAATCAACAACATTCATGGTGCCTTGCTTGAGTATATTCATCTGTATATACAGATCTTGTTTGTAAGCTTGAGGAACAAATCTCTTTTGCATACACTCTTTTAACTTGGACCAGGTTTTGATGGTCTTCTTTCCTTCATATTGCCTTTCTTTTTTTAGATTATCATACCACATTGAAGCATACTTCTTTAATCTGATTACAGCAACTTTAAAGGCCTTTTTATCATCATAGCCTTTAACCTCCATAATTCTATCCATGGCCTGAACCCATTCAAAGTAATCTTCAGGATTAGAGGATCCTTCAAAATCAGGTGGGTCTATCTTGATATCTTTCAAATCATCAGCCTTTTTCCTACGCCTTCTTCTTCTTTGTGAAGAAGCATGAGATCCATCAGTAGATTGGCTACCATCCTCAGATTCAGTACTAGAAGACACAATAGTCGTATCTCCATTTTCAGATCTAATTCTATTTCTTCTTGGAACACCATCTTCCAACAAGTTAACCATTCTTTCCATCTGATGTTGTAGAGCTTCAATAGCTCTATCTCTTCTAAGATTATGAGCTTCTTCAAGAGTCATATTCCTTGGAATATCAGCCATTTCAAATATCAGATCTGAAATAGACCTTTAGCAACAAATAGAAACCCAGATCTGAAATAAAGCTTAACAGCTCTAAAACAGAGTATGAACTGAAACAACAATAAAAATGATAAGAAAGCTTCGATTTGAACAACCTAAGCTCTGATACCACTTTGATGCGTGATTATGACTTTAAAAATGCAATTTAGAACAAGCTTTCTTCACTTAAACAGATCTGAACACAAACCCCCAAATTTGTAACGGTAACAGCCCCAAAAACAGAGTATAAAACTCTGAAATAAGAACACAAGGATAGAAGAATCTAAACCCCAAATTGATAAAGATACCACCACAATTAGAGATCTAGAAACACTCCAAATCTTCAACTACAGCTGATAAAGATTCCACCACAACTATAATATTAGATATGAAGATTTGGATTTCACCACAATGTTTGATAAAGTAACACCACAAACACTGATAAAGAAACCACTCTTAGCCACCGGAATCAAAGATTCGTAAAGACACAGAGATTTTGTAAATAGATAAGCTCTATCAAACTTTTCATTCAATCATCAACCAAGTTTTACAATTACAAGAGCTCTCTATTTATAGTAGAAGCTTAACAGCTATTTTCTAAATAAGACAAAAACATAAAAAGGAAATGGAGACAAAAAGAACAAACAATTACAAATTAGCCAATAAGAATAAAGGACACAATATGCAAAAAGCCTGCCATTTGTTAGTGCTCCTTCCCATGATAAAAGCATCCAATGATAAATGGGAGTCTTCCTTGGACAGCTAACATTCTTCTAGAACAGCCACACACGTGTTAAGCACATGATGTAGTGACCCGAACTTTTCCATGTTTATATATATTAATTGAGATTGATATTTACATGATTAAATGTTTCCAACATGTTAAGCAATCAAACTTGTTAAGACTTGATTAATTGAAATATGTTTCATATAGACAATTGACCACCCAAGTTGACCGGTGATTCACGAACGTTAAAACTTGTAAAAACTATATGATGACATATATATGGTTATATATATAGTTAACATGATATTATGATATGTAAACATATCATTAAGTATATTAACAATGAACTACATATGTAAAAACAAGACTACTAACTTAATGATTTTGAAACGAGACATATATGTAACGATTATCGTTGTAACGACATTTAATGTATATATATCATATTAAGAGATATTCGTACATCATAATATCATGATAATATAATAATTTAAAATCTCTTTTGATATTATAAACATTGGGTTAACAACATTTAACAAGATCGTTAACCTAAAGGTTTCAAAACAACATTTACATGTAACGACTAACGATGACTTAACGACTCAGTTAAAATGTATATACATGTATTGTTTTAATATGTATTCATACACTTTTGAAAGACTTCAAGACACTTATCAAAATACTTCTACTTAACAAAAATGCTTACAATTACATCCTCGTTCAGTTTCATCAACAATTCTACTCGTATGCACCCGTATTCGTACTCGTACAATACACAGCTTTTAGATGTATGTACTATTGGTATATACACTCCAATGATCAGCACTTAGCAGCCCATGTGAGTCACCTAACACATGTGAGAACCATCATTTGGCAACTAGCATGAAATATCTCATAAAATTACAAAAATATGAGTAATCATTCATGACTTATTTACATGAAAACAAAATTACATATCCTTTATATCTAATCCATACACCAACGACCAAAAACACCTACAAACACTTTCATTCTTCAATTTTTTTCATCTAATTGATCTCTCTCAAGTTCTATCTTCAAGTTCTAAGTGTTCTTCATAAATTCCAAAAGTTCTAGTTTCATAAAATCAAGAATACTTTCAAGTTTGCTAGCTCACTTCCAATCTTGTAAGGTGATCATCCAACCTCAAGAAATCTTTGTTTCTTACAGTAGGTTATCATTCTAATACAAGGTAATAATCATATTCAAACTTTGGTTCAATTTCTATAACTATAACAATCTTATTTCAAGTGATGATCTTACTTGAACTTGTTTTCGTGTCATGATTCTGCTTCAAGAACTTCGAGCCATCCAAGGATCCATTGAAGCTAGATCCATTTTTCTCTTTTCCAGTAGGTTTATCCAAGGAACTTAAGGTAGTAATGATGTTCATAACATCATTCGATTCATACATATAAAGCTATCTTATTCGAAGGTTTAAACTTGTAATCACTAGAACATAGTTTAGTTAATTCTAAACTTGTTCGCAAACAAAAGTTAATCCTTCTAAATTGACTTTTAAAATCAACTAAACACATGTTCTATATCTATATGATATGCTAACTTAATGATTTAAAACCTGGAAACACGAAAAACACCGTAAAACCGGATTTACGCCGTCGTAGTAACACCGCGGGCTGTTTTGGGTTAGTTAATTAAAAACTATGATAAACTTTGATTTTAAAGTTGTTATTCTGAGAAAATGATTTTTATTATGAACATGAAACTATATCCAAAAATTATGATTAAACTCAAAGTGGAAGTGTGTTTTCTAAAATGGTCATCTAGACGTCGTTCTTTCGACTGAAATGACTACCTTTACAAAAACGACTTGTAACTTATTTTTCTGACTATAAACCTATACTTTTCTATTTAGATTCATAAAATAGAGTTCAATATGAAACCATAGCAATTTGATTCACTCAAAACGGATTTAAAATGAAGAAGTTATGGGTAAAACAAGATTGGATAATTTTTCTCATTTTAGCTACGTGAAAATTGGTAACAAATCTATTCCAACCATAACTTAATCAACTTGTATTGTATATTATGTAATCTTGAGATACCATAGGCACGTATACAATGTTTCGACCTATCATGTCGACACATCTATATATATTTCGGAACAACCATAGACACTCTATATGTGAATGTTGGAGTTAGCTATACAGGGTTGAGGTTGATTCCAAAATATATATAGTTTGAGTTGTGATCAATACTGAGATACATATACACTGGGTCGTGGATTGATTCAAGATAATATTTATCAATTTATTTCTGTACATCTAACTGTGGACAACTAGTTGTAGGTTACTAACGAGGACAGCTGACTTAATAAACTTAAAACATCAAAATATATTAAAAGTGTTGTAAATATATTTTGAACATACTTTGATATATATGTATATATTGTTATAGGTTCGTGAATCAACCAGTGGCCAAGTCTTACTTCCCGACGAAGTAAAAATCTGTGAAAGTGAGTTATAGTCCCACTTTTAAAATCTAATATTTTTGGGATGAGAATACATGCAGGTTTTATAAATGATTTACAAAATAGACACAAGTACGTGAAACTACATTCTATGGTTGAATTATCAAAATCGAATATGCCCCTTTTTATTAAGTCTGGTAATCTAAGAATTAGGGAACAGACACCCTAATTGACGCGAATCCTAAAGATAGATCTATTGGGCTTAACAAACCCCATCCAAAGTACCGGATGCTTTAGTACTTCGAAATTTATATCATATCCGAAGGGTGTCCCGGAATGATGGGGATATTCTTATATATGCATCTTGTTAATGTCGGTTACCAGGTGTTCACCATATGAATGATTTTTATCTCTATGTATGGGATGTGTATTGAAATATGAAATCTTGTGGTCTATTGTTACGATTTGATATATATAGGTTAAACCTATAACTCACCAACATTTTTGTTGACGTTTAAAGCATGTTTATTCTCAGGTGAATATTAAGAGCTTCCGCTGTTGCATACTAAAATAAGGACAAGATTTGGAGTCCATGTTTGTATGATATTGTGTAAAAACTGCATTCAAGAAACTGATTTCGATGTAACATATTTGTATTGTAAACCATTATGTAATGGTCGTGTGTAAACAGGATATTTTAGATTATCATTATTTGATAATCTACGTAAAGCTTTTTAAACCTTTATTTATGAAATAAAGGTTATGGTTTGTTTTAAAAATGAATGCAGTCTTTGAAAAACGTCTCATATAGAGGTCAAAACCTCGCAACGAAATCAATTAATATGGAACGTTTTTAATCAATAAGAACGGGACATTTCAGTTGGTATCCGAGCGTTGGTCTTAGAGAACCAGAATTTTTCATTAGTGTGTCTTATCGAGTTTGTTAGGATGCATTAGTGAGTCTGGACTTCGACCGTGTTTACTTGAAAAATGATTGCTTAACAAATTTTGTTGGAAACTATATATTTTTAACATGTGAATATTATGTGATATATTAATCTCTTAACGCGTTTGATATTATGTGATAGATGTCTACCTCTAGAACAAGTCCCATTGACTCACCTAATAATAATGAAGAGTCAAATGTAAATTGGAATGATTCGTGGACTGATTCACAAGTTCCCGAAGAGGAACCGGAAGAAGAGTCGGAACCGGAAGAAGAATCGGAACCGGAAGAAGAATCGGAACCGGATGAAGAAATAGAACCGGTGGGGGAAATAATAAAACGGTTAAGTAAAAGAAAATCCTCAACCAACCGACCAAGGTTAATTATGGTCAATGGTGTTTCCGCCAAGGAAGCAAAATATTGGGAGGATTACCAATTCTCCGATGAATCGGATTTCGACGAGAATTCCGATGATGTTATAGAAATTACCCCAACTGAATTTAAAAAGGCAAAAGAAAATAATAAGGGAAAGGGCATAAAAATAGAGAAATCTAATTCCAACCCCGATGAACTTTATATGTATCGTCAACGCCCGAAGTCCTTAAGTTGTAACAATGACCCGGGAACCTCTAAACCACCAGGTTTTTCTAAACCAATGTGGACAACGACGGCTAGTATTAGGAGAACATCATATATCCCTAGAAACTTGGCAAAACGAACAAAAACCGAAGAAGAAGAAACGAGCGAGTCGGAATAAAATAGTTGTATTCGTGTGGTGTAATATATGTAATATAGTGTTCTTATGCTTTATGATATATGTAAAAATTGCTTGTATTAATAAGTATTTTTTTTTTATGAATCTAACTCTGGTCTATTTTACAGTATAAAAACACAAAATGGATAGACAACCCAATATTTTAAGAGACCTACCCGGAGACATGATTGATGAAATCTTGTCTAAAGTCGGTCAGAATTCTTCGGCACAACTATTTAAGGCGAGATCAGTTTGTAAGACATTCGAAGAACGTTCCAAGAATGTCTTGGTTTATAAGAGACTTTCATTTGAAAGATGGGGGATATCACATTGGGAAACCCATAAGTTACGATGTGTTTACTTTGACGCATATATTGCGGGGAACCCAAATGCTATTTTACGCAACGGGTTAAGAAATTATTTTAACTCAATATATCCGAATATTGGACTTCGTGATTTAGAAAAAGCGGCTAACATGCAACATAAAGAAGCATGTTATGCTTACGGATTAGTAATGTTCGCTTCTCACCAAAGTAAGAACAAGAACATCGGGCTACAACTATTAAACAAAACGTTTCCACAAGTGACGGAGTCGGTAATTGGGGTAAGAAATGAGGTTTTTAGATTATTACGGGACTGTTGGACATTACGTAACCCTCGTCCCTTTGACGACGTTACAACACGCTGTCTTATCAACGGCCATA
This sequence comes from Rutidosis leptorrhynchoides, assembly GCF_046630445.1. Taxonomy (NCBI): domain Eukaryota; kingdom Viridiplantae; phylum Streptophyta; class Magnoliopsida; order Asterales; family Asteraceae; genus Rutidosis; species Rutidosis leptorrhynchoides. Next base: position 210,943,740 of record NC_092339.1, read on the forward strand.
ACGGTTATGTTGCACAAGACCAAGGATGGGAAGTAGTCCTAGTAAAACCAGAATGCATGACTTGTTTCTGGACGTATGAATTACGTGTCTTTATTGCCTTTGCTGAACGACTTGTGTACTAGCTAGAATTATCTTCACAACTATCTTGTATCAAAGTTATTGTGTGCTATATTTCATGCTTTATGTAAAATAAGCAGTATTGTAAGTTTGTAAAATATTGTACAAAAGTTTGAACGCGAAATATTATTATAATCAGTTTTTCATATAGAATTGTAGTAGTTGAATTGTATATTAGCTACTAAGTATGAACTTAACGGGTAGGTACTACCCGAATTTAAACTTATAAAACGCTAATATGAAGAAAAAGCTTTTATAAATGAGTTCATATTATGCTACGAAATACTATTAACTACTCTTAATATTCTGTATGATTAACTTGTTCCATTTAACTATTTTGAAGGAAATGGCACCGACTACTCGACACACCGTGAATATGAATGAAGAGGAATTCCGTACTTTTCTAGCTTCAAACATAGCCACAGTACAGGCTGCGCTACATACCAACAATAACCTTGGATCTAGCAGTACAGGAAATCGTGTAGGATGCACCTACAAAGAATTCACTGCCTGCAAACCTTTGGAATTTGATAGAACCGAAGGACCGATCGGATTGAAACGGTGGACCGAGAAGGTCGAATCGGTGTTTGCCATAAGTAAGTGTACTGAAGAGGACAAAGTAAAGTACGCTACGCATACCTTCACAGGTTCTGCGTTAACATGGTGGAATACCTATCTAGAGCAAGTGGGACAAGACGATGCGTACGCACTACCGTGGTCAGCATTCAAGCACTTGATGAACGAGAAGTACCGTCCCAGAACCGAGGTCAATAAGCTCAAGACAGAACTTAGAGGGTTACGAACCCAAGGATTTGATATTACCACGTACGAAAGACGATTCACAGAATTGTGCCTATTGTGTCCGGGAGCATTCGAAGATGAGGAAGAGAAGATCGACGCGTTTTTGAAAGGATTACCGGAAAGAATCCAAGAAGATATAAGTTCACACGAGCCCGCCTCCATACAACAGGCATGTAGAATGGCTCACAAACTCGTGAACCAAATTGAAGAAAGAATTAAAGAACAGACTGCTGAAGAGGCCAATGTGAAGCAAGTCAAAAGAAAGTGGGAGGAAAACGGTGATAAGAATCACCAATACAACAACAACAGCAATTACAACAATAATCGCAACAATTATCCCAACAATCGCAACATCAATTGCAACTACAACAAACGGCCCAACAACAACAACAACAACAGCAACTACAACAATCATCCCAACAACAATAATAACCGCAACAACAACAACAATCAGAAGCAGCTATGCCAAAGGTGTGAAAAGAATCACTCGGGGTTCTGCACCAAATTTTTCAACAAGTGTAAAAGAAATGGTCATAGCGCGGCGAAGTGTGAGGTCTACGGACCAGGGGTTAATAGAACGAAAGGAACAAATGGTGTCGGAACGAGTAATGGCGGAGCAAGTAGTGTCGGAGCAAGTTATGCCAATGTAGTTTGTTATAAATGTGGAAAACCGGGCCACATTATTAGAAATTGCCCGAACTAAGAGAACACGAATGGACAAGGCCGTGGAAGAGTTTTCAATATTAATGCGGCAGAGGCACAGGAAGACCCGGAGCTTGTTACGGGTACGTTTCTTATTGACAATAAATTTGCTTACGTTTTATTTGATTCGGGTGCGGATAGAAGCTATATGAGTAGAGATTTTTGTGCTAAATTAAGTTGTCCATTGACGCCTTTGGATAGTAAATTTTTACTCGAATTAGCAAATGGTAAATTAATTTCAGCAGATAATATATGTCGGAATCGAGAAATTAAACTGGTTAGCGAAACATTTAAGATTGATTTGATACCAGTAGAGTTAGGGAGATTTGATGTGATAATCGGTATGGACTGGTTGAAAGAAGTGAAAGCGGAGATCGTTTGTTACAAAAATGCAATTCGCATTATACGAGAAAAAGGAAAACCCTTAATGGTGTACGGAGAAAAGGGCAACACGAAGCTACATCTTATTAGTAATTTGAAGGCACAAAAACTAATAAGAAAAGGTTGCTATACTGTTCTAGCACACGTCGAGAAAGTACAAACTGAAGAAAAGAGCATCAATGATGTTCCCGTCGCAAAAGAATTTCCTGATGTATTTCCGAAAGAATTACCGGGATTACCCCCACATCGATCCGTTGAATTTCAAATAGATCTTGTACCAGGAGCTGCACCAATAGCTCGTGCTCCTTACAGACTCGCACCCAGCGAGATGAAAGAACTACAAAGCCAATTACAAGAACTTTTAGAGCGTGGTTTCATTCGACCAAGCACATCACCATGGGGAGCTCCTGTTTTGTTTGTCAAGAAGAAAGATGGTACATTCAGGTTGTGTATCGACTACCGAGAGTTGAACAAACTTACCATCAAGAACCGCTACCCACTACCGAGAATCGATGACTTATTTGATCAACTACAAGGCTCGTCTGTTTATTCAAAGATTGACTTACGTTCCGGGTATCATCAAATGCGGGTGAAAGAAGATGATATTCCAAAGACTGCTTTCAGAACACGTTACGGTCATTACGAGTTTATGGTCATGCCGTTTGGTTTAACTAATGCACCAGCTGTGTTCATGGACCTTATGAACCGAGTGTGTGGACCATACCTTGACAAGTTTGTCATTGTTTTCATTGATGACATACTTATTTACTCAAAGAATGACCAAGAACACGGTGAACATTTGAGAAAGGTGTTAGAAGTATTGAGGAAGGAAGAATTGTACGCTAAGTTTTCAAAGTGTGCATTTTGGTTGGAAGAAGTTCAATTCCTCGGTCACATAGTGAACAAAGAAGGTATTAAGGTGGATCCGGCAAAGATAGAAACTGTTGAAAAGTGGGAAACCCCGAAAACTCCGAAACACATACGCCAGTTTTTAGGACTAGCTGGTTACTACAGAAGGTTCATCCAAGACTTTTCCAGAATAGCAAAACCCTTGACTGCATTAACGCATAAAGGGAAGAAATTTGAATGGAATGATGAACAAGAGAAAGCATTTCAGTTATTGAAGAAAAAGCTAACTACGGCACCTATATTTTCATTGCCTGAAGGGAATGATGATTTTGTGATTTATTGTGATGCATCAAAGCAAGGTCTCGGTTGTGTATTAATGCAACGAACGAAGGTGATTGCTTATGCGTCTAGACAATTGAAGATTCACGAACAAAATTATACGACGCATGATTTGGAATTAGGCGCGGTTGTTTTTGCATTAAAGACTTGGAGGCACTACTTATATGGGGTCAAAAGTATTATATATACCGACCATAAAAGTCTTCAACACATATTTAATCAGAAACAACTGAATATGAGGCAGCGTAGGTGGATTGAATTGTTGAATGATTACGACTTTGAGATTCGTTACCACCCGGGGAAGGCAAATGTGGTAGCCGATGCCTTGAGCAGGAAGGACAGAGAACCCATTCGAGTAAAATCTATGAATATAATGATTCATAATAACCTTACTACTCAAATAAAGGAGGCGCAACAAGGAGTTTTAAAAGAGGGAAAGTTAAAGGATGAAATACCCAAAGGATCGGAGAAGCATCTTAATATTCGGGAAGACGGAACCCGGTATAGGGCTGAAAGGATTTGGGTACCAAAATTTGGAGATATGAGAGAAATAGTACTTAGAGAAGCTCATAAAACCAGATACTCAATACATCCTGGAACGGGGAAGATGTACAAGGATCTCAAGAAACATTTTTGGTGGCCGGATATGAAAGCCGATGTTGCTAAATACGTAGGAGAATGTTTGACGTGTTCTAAGGTCAAAGCTGAGCATCAGAAACCATCAGGTCTACTTCAACAACCCGAAATCCCGGAATGGAAATGGGAAAACATTACCATGGATTTCATCACTAAATTGCCAAGGACTGCAAGTGGTTTTGATACTATTTGGGTAATAGTTGATCGTCTCACCAAATCAGCACACTTCCTGCCAATAAGAGAAGATGACAAGATGGAGAAGTTAGCACAACTGTATTTGAAGGAAGTCGTCTCCAGACATGGAATACCAATCTCTATTATCTCTGATAGGGATGGCAGATTTATTTCAAGATTCTGGCAGACATTACAGCAAGCATTAGGAACTCGTCTAGACATGAGTACTGCCTATCATCCACAAACTGATGGGAAGAGCGAAAGGACGATACAAACGCTTGAAGACATGCTACGAGTATGTGTTATTGATTTCGGAAACAGTTGGGATCGACATCTACCGTTAGCAGAATTTTCCTACAACAACAGCTACCATTCAAGCATTGAGATGGCGCCGTTTGAAGCACTTTATGGTAGAAAGTGCAGGTCTCCGATTTGTTGGAGTGAAGTGGGGGATAGACAGATTACAGGTCCGGAGATTATACAAGAAACTACCGAGAAGATCATCCAAATTCAACAACGGTTGAAAACCGCCCAAAGTCGACAAAAGAGCTACGCTGACATTAAAAGAAAAGATATAGAATTTGAAATTGGAGAGATGGTCATGCTTAAAGTTGCACCTTGGAAAGGCGTTGTTCGATTTGGTAAACGAGGGAAATTAAATCCAAGGTATATTGGACCATTCAAGATTATTGATCGTATCGGACCAGTAGCTTACCGACTAGAGTTACCTCAACAACTCGCGGCTGTACATAACACTTTCCACGTCTCGAATTTAAAGAAATTTTTTGCTAAAGAAGATCTCACTATTCCGTTAGATGAAATCCAAATCAACGAAAAACTTCAATTCATCGAAGAACCCGTCGAAATAATGGATCGTGAGGTTAAAAGACTTAAGCAAAACAAGATACCAATTGTTAAGGTTCGATGGAATGCTCGTAGAGGACCCGAGTTCACCTGGGAGCGTGAAGATCAGATGAAGAAGAAATACCCGCATCTATTTCCAGAAAATTCGTCAACACCTTCAACAGCTTAAAATTTCGGGACGAAATTTATTTAACGGGTAGGTACTGTAGTGACCCGAACTTTTCCATGTTTATATATATTAATTGAGATTGATATTTACATGATTAAATGTTTCCAACATGTTAAGCAATCAAACTTGTTAAGACTTGATTAATTGAAATATGTTTCATATACACAATTGACCACCCAAGTTGACCGGTGATTCACGAACGTTAAAACTTGTAAAAACTATATGATGACATATATATGGTTATATATATAGTTAACATGATATTATGATATGTAAACATATCATTAAGTATATTAACAATGAACTACATATGTAAAAACAAGACTACTAACTTAATGATTTTGAAACGAGACATATATGTAACGATTATCGTTGTAACGACATTTAATGTATATATATCATATTAAGAGATATTCGTACATCATAATATCATGATAATATAATAATTTAAAATCTCTTTTGATATTATAAACATTGGGTTAACAACATTTAACAAGATCGTTAACCTAAAGGTTTCAAAACAACATTTACATGTAACGACTAACGATGACTTAACGACTCAGTTAAAATGTATATACATGTAGTGTTTTAATATGTATTCATACACTTTTGAAAGACTTCAAGACACTTATCAAAATACTTCTACTTAACAAAAATGCTTACAATTACATCCTCGTTCAGTTTCATCAACAATTCTACTCGTATGCACCCGTATTCGTACTCGTACAATACACAGCTTTTAGATGTATGTACTATTGGTATATACACTCCAATGATCAGCTCTTAGCAGCCCATGTGAGTCACCTAACACATGTGGGAACCATCATTTGGCAACTAGCATGAAATATCTCATAAAATTACAAAAATATGAGTAATCATTCATGACTTATTTACATGAAAACAAAATTACATATCCTTTATATCTAATCCATACACCAACGACCAAAAACACCTACAAACACTTTCATTCTTCAATTTTTTTCATCTAATTGATCTCTCTCAAGTTCTATCTTCAAGTTCTAAGTGTTCTTCATAAATTCCAAAAGTTCTAGTTTCATAAAATCAAGAATACTTTCAAGTTTGCTAGCTCACTTCCAATCTTGTAAGGTGATCATCCAACCTCAAGAAATCTTTGTTTCTTACAGTAGGTTATCATTCTAATACAAGGTAATAATCATATTCAAACTTTGGTTCAATTTCTATAACTATAACAATCTTATTTCAAGTGATGATCTTACTTGAACTTGTTTTCGTGTCATGATTCTGCTTCAAGAACTTCGAGCCATCCAAGGATCCATTGAAGCTAGATCCATTTTTCTCTTTTCCAGTAGGTTTATCCAAGGAACTTAAGGTAGTAATGATGTTCATAACATCATTCGATTCATACATATAAAGCTATCTTATTCGAAGGTTTAAACTTGTAATCACTAGAACATAGTTTAGTTAATTCTAAACTTGTTCGCAAACAAAAGTTAATCCTTCTAACTTGACTTTTAAAATCAACTAAACACATGTTCTATATCTATATGATATGCTAACTTAATGATTTAAAACCTGGAAACACGAAAAACACCGTAAAACCGGATTTACGCCGTCGTAGTAACACCGCGGGCTGTTTTGGGTTAGTTAATTAAAAACTATGATAAACTTTGATTTTAAAGTTGTTATTCTGAGAAAATGATTTTTATTATGAACATGAAACTATATCCAAAAATTATGATTAAACTCAAAGTGGAAGTATGTTTTCTAAAATGGTCATCTAGACGTCGTTCTTTCGACTGAAATGACTACCTTTACAAAAACGACTTGTAACTTATTTTTCCGACTATAAACCTATACTTTTCTGTTTAGATTCATAAAATAGAGTTCAATATGAAACCATAGCAATTTGATTCACTCAAAACGGATTTAAAATGAAGAAGTTATGGGTAAAACAAGATTGGATAATTTTTCTCATTTTAGCTACGTGAAAATTGGTAACAAATCTATTCCAACCATAACTTAATCAACTTGTATTATATATTATGTAATCTTGAGATACCATAGACACGTATACAATGTTTCGACCTATCATGTCGACACATCTATATATATTTCGGAACAACCATAGACACTCTATATGTGAATGTTGGAGTTAGCTATACAGGGTTGAGGTTGATTCCAAAATATATATAGTTTGAGTTGTGATCAATACTGAGATACGTATACACTGGGTCGTGGATTGATTCAAGATAATATTTATCGATTTATTTCTGTACATCTAACTGTGGACAACTAGTTGTAGGTTACTAACGAGGACAGCTGACTTAATAAACTTAAAACATCAAAATATATTAAAAGTGTTGTAAATATATTTTGAACATACTTTGATATATATGTATATATTGTTATAGGTTCGTGAATCAACCAGTGGCCAAGTCTTACTTCCCGACGAAGTAAAAATCTGTGAAAGTGAGTTATAGTCCCACTTTTAAAATCTAATATTTTTGGGATGAGAATACATGCAGGTTTTATAAATGATTTACAAAATAGACACAAGTACGTGAAACTACATTCTATGGTTGAATTATCAAAATCGAATATGCCCCTTTTTATTAAGTCTGGTAATCTAAGAATTAGGGAACAGACACCCTAATTGACGCGAATCCTAAAGATAGATCTATTGGGCTTAACAAACCCCATCCAAAGTACCGGATGCTTTAGTACTTCAAAATTTATATCATATCCGAAGGGTGTCCCGGAATGATGGGGATATTCTTATATATGCATCTTGTTAATGTCGGTTACCAGGTGTTCACCATATGAATGATTTTTATCTCTATGTATGGGATGTGTATTGAAATATGAAATCTTGTGGTCTATTGTTACGATTTGATATATATAGGTTAAACCTATAACTCACCAACATTTTTGTTGACGTTTAAAGCATGTTTATTCTCAGGTGAATATTAAGAGCTTCCGCTGTTGCATACTAAAATAAGGACAAGATTTGGAGTCCATGTTTGTATGATATTGTGTAAAAACTGCATTCAAGAAACTGATTTCGATGTAACATATTTGTATTGTAAACCATTATGTAATGGTCGTGTGTAAACAGGATATTTTAGATTATCATTATTTGATAATCTACGTAAAGCTTTTTAAACCTTTATTTATGAAATAAAGGTTATGGTTTGTTTTAAAAATGAATGCAGTCTTTGAAAAACGTCTCATATAGAGGTCAAAACCTCGCAACGAAATCAATTAATATGGAACGTTTTTAATCAATAAGAACGGGACATTTCACATGACCTGACCGGTTTATTGAAAAGCATAAGTAAACTTTGAATTGTATCAGCAAGTTGGCCATTCAGATAGAAAATAGCATCGCGTGCTGGTTGTACTAGAGTTTCGTGTGCTGATTGAACTAAAATTCTTCAGCTGGTTGAACTAGCTGGTTCGCCTAAGCATAACTTTGCTGGTTCGATTTGCTGGTTACCCGGCTGAGTGAATTAAAGGTTTACTGGCTGAACTAAACTCATTTGCTGGTCCGGCTAGCTGGTTCTTCTTCGTTGCTGGCTTGCCTTCAACTATCAAAAAACTTTATTCATGAAAACATAACTACTTCAGTTTAAGGACTGAAGTAGGGTCACCCCTGAGCTTCTTGAACCAGCTCCAAAAACACTTAGATGATACGAAATAGATGGCAACACGACCATTGCTTGGCCTGATTCGGGTGTAACTTCTTTTGAGCTCGAGCTGGCTGTGTTGCTGGTTACATTGCCCAGCTCACCCGCATCAAATACGGAGTCCTTTCAAGCTATTTACTATCCGCTGTTCTGCGGGAGAAATTTTAACACCCTTTCCTATGCCAGCATCAATAGCACCCCACTCCCGGACAACGGAGTATTCTTCCGGAATAACAGTTTCATCAACAAAGAAAAATGGACTTTTCCAGTCCTTCAAGTTTGAAACTCTATTTAGACCAACAAAATGATTATTTTTCCTACTATCAATAGTAAGCCAGCAATCGCTAATTGTGCGGATTCTAAACAAGGAGATAAAAACATTAATGCGAGGCTTTATATTAATAGCATTGCAGTACATTTCAAAAAGGATGATTTTTTGAAGACCATGAGGATGTATCTGACTAAGACAGGCCCCGTAATATCTAAGAAGGCGAAGAAGAAAGTTAGTAAGGGGAACACGGAGGTTGCCGTGGGTAATTTGTAAAGCGTATAAAGTAATTTTTCCCTCAGGAGGATTGTCAGCAGTTTGTCCGATAGTGGGAAGAACAGGGTTGTATTGATTGAGATGGTGAAAGGCAATCTTTAATCCATCTAAGTATTCACTAGTCAATGATGAAGCCATCGTGCTAACTTCTGGAATGTTAGCAGTATTTGATGAAAAAGGCTTGGCGTGTTCTTGGCCAGTACTCCGTGAAGAAGCCATGATAATACAGTAACATATATCAACAACAAGAAAATAGCAGTAAGATGAAGTGTACTGACCTTGGAAGACGGTGAACCTTAAAAAGTTGAAGATTGAAGAAGGCGGTGAAGATTTGGGAGAAATATGCTTTTTGGATCTTGGCAAAGGTAAAAAAGTGATGGTAACAGGGTTATGACAGTTTTTATAAGGGTTCATCGGTGCAATTTTTATGGTCATGATTAAGACATGTGTATGGGTGAGTTTAAACGAAGGGTGCAAGATAATACTTTTTACAACTGGAGGCGCGTGGATGATCTCAACCGTAAGAAGACAATCATAACAGTATCAGTAAAATTCGTCTGAATTTAATGCCTAAAACATTTTCCCCGATGCAAGTGGGCAATGAACAGGCTGGTTTGGCATGCGTTATCAAAAGTTTAACAACTTAATCATTTTTCAAATGCTGAAGTCCTTAAACTGGGGGGACTTAATGGTGTATCCTATCCTATACACACATAAAAGGCATAATGGTTGCATAAAAATAGCATCAGGAAGGCTGGAAACAACAGTTTTGTGGAGATTGTCCGTCTAGCGTTCTGCGCTGTACAGGCTGCTCCGTCATGCGTAAGCCCTGAAGGCCGCCTAGCGCATAAGCCCTGGCTGGAGAGCGCCGCATTTAGCATAAATTTCGGAGCACTTGTAACAGAACGTATCATCATTCGACACGTGTCCACAAACAAATCTGGTAGATCTGACACTATAAATAGACCCCTTGGGTCTTCATTTTACACAAGTTCAGACATTCTGACAACTTTGAGAGCTGAGACTTCACTTCTCACTTTCTCTCTCTACTTTCTCTCACTAGAAGTCATCCGGCTAGCACTTATACGCTCTGCGGATGACAGATTGATTAAGCCACCCCACAAGTTCTTACACTTGTGTACCGGGTCTGCAGGGATTATTTCCCGAGGGTAAAAATCAATCGGCAACACTTCGCCCTCCTAAAAGCTAGATCACTCCTGGTCTCTTGTTGACATACTAAGCCTTACCTCATAAGGAAATAGGTGTTAACATTCCCCTAATACGAGCCGTCATTTTCCACATTGGTTTAGAAAAACCTGGTGGTTTAGAGGTTCCCGGGTTATTGTCACAACTTAAGAAATACGGGTGTTGACGATACATATAAAGTTCATCGGGTTTGGAATCAAATTTCTCTATTTTTATGCCCTTTTCCTTATTGTTCTCTTTTGCCTTATTAAATTATGTTGGGGTAATTTCTATAACATCATCGAAATCCTTGTCGGGATCCGATACATCGGAGAATTGGTAATCCTCCCAATACTTTGCTTCCTTGGCGGAAACACCATTGACCATAATTAACTTTGGTCGGTTGGTTGAGGATTTTCTTCTACTTAACCATTTTATTATTTCCCCCACTGGTTCTATTTCTTCTTCCGGTTCCGATTCTTCTTCCGGTTCCGATTCTTCTTCCGGTTCCGACTCTTCTTCCGGTTCCTCTTCGGGAACTTGTGAATCAGTCCACGAATCATTCCAATTTACATTTGACTCTTCATTATTATTAGGTGAGTCAATGGGACTTGTTCTAGGGGTAGACATCTATCACATAATATCAAACGCGTTAAGAGATTAATATATCACATAATATTCACATGTTAAAAATATATAGTTTCCAACAAAATTTGTTAAGCAATCATTTTTCAAGTAAACACGGTCGAAGTCCAAACTCACTAATGCATCCTAACAAACTCGATAAGACACACTAATGCAAAATTCTGGTTCTCTAAGACCAACGCTCGGATACCAACTGAAATGTCCCGTTCTTATTGATTAAAAACGTTCCATATTAATTGATTTCGTTGCGAGGTTTTGACCTCTATATGAGACGTTTTTCAAAGACTGCATTCATTTTAAAACAAACCATAACCTTTATTTCATCAATAAAGGTTTAAAAAGCTTTACGTAGATTATCAAATAATGATAATCTAAAATATCCTGTTTACACACGACTATTACATAATGGTTTACAATACAAATATGTTACAACAAAATAATTTTCTTGAATGCAGTTTTTACACAATATCATACAAGCATGGTGTCCTTATTTAAGTATGCGAGAGCGGAAGCTCTTAATAATCACCTGAGAATAAACATGCTTAAAACGTCAACAAAAATTGTTGGTGAGTTATAGGTTTAACCTATATATATCAAATCATAACAATAGACCACAAGATTTCATTTTCAATATACATCCCATACATAGAGATAAAAATCATTCATATGGTGAACACCTGGTAACTGACATTAACAAGATGCATATATAAGAATATCCCCATCATTCCGGGACACCCTTCGGATATGATATAAATTTCGAAGTACTAAAGCATCCGGTACTTTGGATGGGGTTTGTTAGGCCCAATAGATCTATCTTTAGGATTCGCGTCAATTAGGGTGTCTGTTCCCTAATTCTTAGATTACCAGACTTAATAAAAATGGGCATATTCGATTTCGATAAATCAACCATAGAATGTAGTTTCACGTACTTGTGTCTATTTTGTAAATCATTTATAAAACCTGCATGTATTCTCATCCCAAAAATATTAGATTTTAAAAGTGGGACTATAACTCACTTTCACAGATTTTTTTACTTCGTCGGGAAGTAAGACTTGGCCACTGGTCGATTCACGAACATATAACAAATATGTACATATATATCAAAGTATGTTCAAAATATATTTACAACACTTTTAATACATTTTGATGTTTTAAGTTTATTAAGTCAGCTGTCCTCGTTAGTAACCTACAACTAGTTATCCACAGTTAGATGCACAGAAATAAATCGATATATATTATCTTGAATCAATCCACGACCCAGTGTATACATATCTCAGTATTGATCACAACTCAAACTATATATATTTTGGAATCAACCTCAACCCTGTATAGCTAACTCCAACAGTCACATATAGAGTGTCTATGGTTGTTCGGAAATATATATAGATGTGTCGACATGATAGGTCGAAACATTGTATACGTGTCTATGGTTGTTCCGGAAATGACTACCTCTTTCAAAAACGACTTGTAACTTGTATTTTCGACTATAAACCTATACCTTTTCTGTTTAGTTTCATAAATTCAAGTTCAATACGAAACCGTGACCACTTAAATCACTCAAAACGGATTAGAAACGAAGAAATGGCGAGCAAAACAAAATTGGTAAAAACTACTCATTTTAGCTATGTGAAAATTGGTAACAAATCTATTCCAACCATAACTTAATCAACTTGTATTGTATATTATGTAATCTTGAGATACCATAGACACGTATACAATGTTTCGACCTATCATGTCGACACATCTATATATATTTCGGAACAACCATAGACACTCTATATGTGAATGTTGGAGTTAGCTATACAGGGTTGAGGTTGATTCCAAAATATATATAGTTTGAGTTGTGATCAATACTGAGATATGTATACACTGGGTCAGGGATTGATTCAAGATAATATATATCGATTTATTTCTGTACATCTAACTGTGGACAACTAGTTGTAGGTTACTAACGAGGACAGCTGACTTAATAAACTTAAAACGTCAAAATGTATTAAAATTGTTGTAAATATATTTTGAACATACTTTGATATATATGTACATATTTGTTATAGGTTCGTGAATCGACCAGTGGCCAAGTCTTACTTTCCGACGAAGTAAAAAATCTGTGAAAGTGAGTTTTAGTCCTACTTTTAAAATCTAATATTTTTAGGATGAGAATACATGCATGTTTTATAAATGATTTACAAAATAGACACAAGTACGTGAAACTACATTCTATGGTTGAATTATCGAAATCGAATATGCCCCTTTTATTTAAGTCGGGTAATTTAAGAATTAGGGAACAGACACCCTAATTGACGCGAATCCTAAAGATAGATCTATTGAGCCTAACAAACCCCATCCAAAGTACAGGATGCTTTAGTACTTCGAAATTTATATCATATCCGAAGGGTGTCTCGGAATGATGGGGATATTCTAATATATGCATCTTGTTAATGTCGGTTACCAGGTGTTCACCATATGAATGATTTTTTATCTCTATGTATGGGATGTATATTGAAATATGAAATCTTGTGGTCTATTGTTACGATTTGATATATATAGGTTAAACCTATAACTCAGCAACATTTTTTGTTGACTTTTTAAGCATGTTTATTCTCAGGTGATTATTAAGAGCTTCTGCTGTCGCATACTTAAATAAGGACAAGATTTGGAGTCCATGCTTGTATGATATTGTGTAAAAACTGCATTCAAGAAACTTATTTCGTTGTAACATATTTGTATTGTAAACCATTATGTAATGGTCGCGTGTAAACAGGATATTTTATATTATCATTATTTGATAATCTACGTAAAGCTTTTTAAACCTTTATTGATGAAATAAAGGTTATGGTTTGTTTTAAAATGAATGCAGTCTTTGAAAAACGTCTCATATAGAGGTCAAAACCTCGCAATGAAATCAATTAATATGGAACGTTTTTAATCAATAAGAACGGGACATTTCATTGAACTCTTGCAAGAGACCGCACCTCCATTTAACGTGAAGACATAACCGGACTGTGATCAAGAATCATCTCGATCAGTTTGGAAACTCGCGTCCACGTAACCTTTTACTGCGAGTTCCTCCTCACCAGATCCATATATTAGAAACATATCCTTAGTCCTCATAAGGTATTTCAATATACTTTTAACCGCAATCCAATGATTGTTTCCTGGGTTATTCTGGTATCTACTTGTCTGTAGTGACCCGAACTTTTCCATGTTTATATATTTATTAAATGAAATTGTTATTTACATGATTAAGTGTTTCCAACATGTTAAGCAATCAAACTTGTTAAGACTTGATTAATTGAAATAGGTTTCATATAGACAATTGACCACCCAAGTTGACCGGTGATTCACGAACGTTAAAACTTGTAAAAACTATATGATGACATATATATGGGGATATATATATATATATATAGTTAACATGATATTATGATAAGTAAACATATCATTAAGTATATTAACAATGAACTACATATGTAAAAACAAGACTACTAACTTAATGATTTTGAAACGAGACATATATGTAACGATTATCGTTGTAACGACATTTAATGTATATATATCATATTAAGAGATATTTATACATCATAATATCATGATAATATAATAATTTAAAATCTCATTTGATATTATAAACATTGGGTTAACAACACTTAACAAGATCGTTAACCTAAAGGTTTCAAAACAACACTTACATGTAACGACTAACGATGACTTAACGACTCAGTTAAAATGTATATGTGACGACCCGGAAATTTCTGACCAAATTTAAACTTAATCCTTGTATGATTTCGACACGATAAGCAAAGTCTGTAAAGTTGAGTCTTAAATTTTTGGAACTGTTTAGATGGATTCATTTAACTTCAACTATTCCCGAACGATTCACGAATAACTGTTTGTAAATAGATATGTGTGTATGTATATATAAATAATACTTTGAAATATAATTTAAAGTATTATATGATGTTGCTATTAAAAAGTATAATATAAAAATTGATACATTTGATTTGTTATGATATTATTATTATTATAACTAGTAATAAAATTGTAATTTTAGTTATTAGGATTAATATTAGTATATTTATATTTATTATTATTATTAGAATTATTAATATTATCATCTTTATTGTTAACATATTAATATTATTATTTATTATTTATATAATTATTATTAGTATGGATATTGTTATTAATATACGTATATAGTATTAATACAGATGCATTTATGTACATAAATACAATTATATATATATAATAACAAATACTGTTGTTTATAGATACAATTACTGTTATACACAAATTTATATATACAAATAATTACATATTCAGTTCCAAATCACTTTCAACCTGTTTATGATTTACTATTCTCTCATAACCGTACCAATTAGTGTTTAATCACAAGATACAATCCAAAATTGTGTTAGGAGTCCATATCTACTTTAATTCTATAATTGTACTTTTATTCCTCATTCTTTGTCTGATTCATAAAGGCTGTCAACCACACCACCCTCTAAATGAATCGAATTGTTAAGGATATAAAAAAAAAAAAAAATCTTTCAATTATCCATCGCCACCATTCCCATTAACACCTACTTGCAATTTATCTCTTCTTGTTTATATCTGTAAATCATCACAACACTTCATTAATCCAACACATCTGCTAGTGTCTATTGCTACCTCCCTGTTCGTACAACGGCCACCAGAGCGACCACCGTGACTATAGTTTATCGCTACTAAATGAAGTCATCCGCTACTGTCTTGATCAACAACTCAATAACCACACGTCCCTTGATCACCACCACCAAATATCATAAACTCACCATCACTAAACTCACCTCCACCATTGGTTTCTATCCATGACCACCTTAACCCGACTAAAATGCATAGCCGTATGACCATACATACTCTTAATTTATATCAAATATTCACCACTGCTATAAGATCACTTCGACTCAAACACGAATACAAACACACTTAATCGGTTGCTATTTGAGTAACCATCAATCCACCTTCAAAACAACCTCCATCGACCACCATTTCATCCTTCACCATATGCAAAACTACCACCCTCTATTCGCACCCCATCATCTCAAACCCACTTCACTGTCAAACTCAAACCTCACCACCATATGATCGCTGCTACTCGACACCCATCGAAGAACGACCACCTTTACCCTAGCTGCTATACTACGAATTATATAATTCATGCCGCTGTATTTATATTGCTTCCATCTATCTGTCAAGCAGACTAACGAAAAGTGAAGATGGAGTTAGTGTTCACAACTCAATTGTGACAACTAGTATATATAATATTTATGCAAAGCATTTAATTAAAGCAAGTGGAATGAAGTATTGATATAATGGCCGATCCATTTTATCAATTTGATTAGGATACCATGCGTATTATTATGATCAAGTGGGTCATCATGCACATGAAGGGTGAGATAAGAATGATGAGGTATCGGATTGTAGTGGTTGTTTTATCTTTATTTTTTTTTTGTGCTTGCCGAATATTAGGGAACAAATGAGATTTTTATAGCATGATTTATGGATGTAAATTAGAACTAGTAGGAAGTGGGGTTCAAGATGAATTATATATATAGAAAAACTGCGTAATATGTGCTTTATTACTCCGTGATTTATAAATTGAAGGATAGCGTCGACATATCCAAATGAGTAGGGAAAAAGGGAACCCACCCTTGTAATACAATATTGTAGTGACCCGAACTTTTCCATGTTTATATATATTAATTGAGATTGATATTTACATGATTAAATGTTTCCAACATGTTAAGCAATCAAACTTGTTAAGACTTGATTAATTGAAATATGTTTCATATAGACAATTGACCACCCAAGTTGACCGGCGATTCACGAACGTTAAAACTTGTAAAAACGACCTGACGATATATATATATGGATATACATATGGTTAACATGAGATTATGATAAGTAAGTATCTCCATAAGTATATTAACAATGAGTTATATACATATAAACAAGACTACTAACTTAAGGATTTCGAAACGAGACATATATGTAACGATTATCGTTGTAACGACATTTAAATGTATATATATCATATTAAGATATATTAATATATCATAATATCATGATAATATAATAATTTAACATCTCATTAGATATAATAAACAATGGGTTAACAACATTAATTGAGATCGTTAACTTAAAGGTTTCAAAACAACACTTACATGTAACGACTAACGATGACTTAACGACTCAGTTAAAATGTATATACATGTAGTGTATTTAGATGTATTAAAATACTTTTGGAAGACTTCAAGACATATATCAAAACACTCATACTTAACGAAAATGATTACAGTTACTTTTCCATTCTTTTCTTTCATCAAGAATTCTAGTCGTATTCTTACCCGTATTATTCACAGCTTCAAAACGTACTTACTATGAGTATATACCAATAGGAACTAGCATGGGATTCCACTCTTGATTATGTCATGTATGACTAATCAATTTTAACTTCTACCATGAGCTAGTCAACTAACTAGAACTCCTTTTAACCCCACTCACCACTCACCAATTACCACTCATCATTCACTCCATTTCACTTCCAATTCTCTTTCTAATTCTCTCTCAACACACACTATTATGAACGTATTTTTCCAGTAGTTAATCATCATCTTCATCAAAAATCACTTCAAGAATCAAGCTATAATCATCATAGGAAGACCACTTCAAGAACACTTCAAAAATCCCTTCAAGTTTACTAATTTACTTCCAAGCTTTCTAATCCATTCCAAGTAATCATCTAAGGTCAAGAAACCTTTGTTATATACAGTAGGTTATCTTTCTTATTTAAGGTAATATTCATATTCATGAAGGTATTTCGTATGCCCGAGAGACATATTTAATCTATGTGGCTAATATGTTATGATCCAAGTCGGGTCATACCCAATAACAAGCTTACCGACACCTTAATCGTATTTAATATTAATGAATGGATCATTAAATGAATACGCGACACTTGGAATTTAGAAAATCGGTTTTCTAAAATATAATCACTTGAGATAAATTATTTGGATAATTTATATATGATAAGGATTTAATTATTTATAGGTTTTAAATAATTAAGTTGTGTTATATTTTATAAAATGGTTTATAAAATGAAAGTAACCAAACAAATAACAAGTTTTATATAAAAATTACATATTTTTTTATATTGCTTGATGGGTAAAGGTTTTGCATAAAAAATTGGACTCACCCATGCTTGTTTGGGACTTTCAAGAGTACACAACTCCTCATGTGCATGCTTAACATTTCTACCAATGTTTTGACTCAAGTAAGAGAAGAGATACAAGCATTCAAACACCAAGAAACAAACACAACACTCTCTCAATTTTCTGCTGGGCAGTCTGGCCGAAATATTTAGGGTAAAGAAAGTGTTCTTGAGCTTGTTTGAAAGCTTAGCTTCAAGTGTCATTAAATCCTAACCATTGTATTAGGTGTTGGGTAAAGGCTTGGGGTATAATCCCTTGAGGTCTCATTGTTTTGAGGCTTGCATTCACCATCAAATTAAACTACCTGCTGTTCGAATTTTCAGCAACAACAACTTGGTTTCTAGCTTGATTACAAAGTGTTTAAGGGTCTTAAACTTTAACAAGTTCAAGGGTGGTGTTGGAGCATCAAAGGGTTGGAGTTTACAACACTTGAAGGTTCAAGTTGAAGGCTATTTCATCACCATTCTCCTTCAAACTTTCTGCTCATTTTAAAGAACCCTCAAACTTGTTTTGAGGAGGTATTAAATCACTCCCTTCCTTTTAATTAGTAAGCATATGTTCACAACTTGATCCAAATGGGATTTAGCTTTAAATTGGTTTAAAGTTTAACAAGATAAAATTGGTAATTAACATGCTTCCGCTCTCTTAATTCTTAAAATGGTTTAAGTATATTATGAACTTGTTAAATCCCATCAATGGTATCTAGAGCCGAAGTTGTTGAAATATGCTTCAAGATGGTTATTAAACCCACTATAATTTTGCATTCTATGAACATGCATGAAGTAGAATGTAAAATTTTCGGTTTTGGGTGGTTTGTCTTTTTGGCCAAAATCACTTGTGATTCTGTACTGCCAATCACTTGTGATTCTGTACTGCCGATCACTTGTGATTCTGTACTGCCAATCACTTGTGATTCTGTACTGCCAATCACTTGTGATTCTAAACTGCCGATCACTTGTGATTCTGTACTGCCAATCACTTGTGATTCTGTATTGCCTATCACTTGTGTAGTTAATGTTCACAATCTAAGCCTTGACCTTGTGTTTAGTTGCATGCATGGTTGATTGATATTTATTCAATTGGTTTGTAATAATATTTATTCATTTGGCATGTAATAATTCATTTGGTTATGTAATTTATTTTATATTTGGTATGTAAAATAGATTAGGTTGTAATTTCATTTTTTAGACAAAATGTATTAGGATATATTTTGTAAAATGATGAAGAATGATGAAGACTTGAAGAACACATGAAGAAGCATTTGGATGCAAGGTTAAGTGGGAGATTTGAAATCTCCTACTTTGTGTTATAACCCCTTATCCGGTGGCATTTGTTTTCGGCTAAACAAATGTCTACCAAAATGGCTTGATTGTGAACATATTTGTTTTGCATGCATGGTTGTTTATTGTATGATTGTGGATTGTATGTTTGTATGCTACAAGTTAATCACACAAGTTAACAACAAACAAAATGGAAATTTAATTGGTTAAATTATACATTAATTAACGACATGCAAAATGACAATTTAATTGGTTGAATTAAAAATGGCTAAAAGGACATTAATAAACGGTTATTAAGATCATGATTAGGATCATACATATAAAATGGTTTATAGACATGAAATTGGCTTTTCATAATGAACTATACACCAAATGCATGTTGGTGTATGGTATAAATGTTTTCTTAAACTAGAATTTATGAAAACTTAAAATCCCTTAACTAAAACAAGGTAAACAAGTTAAACGCCATCCTTTTGTGGAAACACTTAGACATATTAGGAATCTCTTGATGGGATAAAGGTCACCTAACCGTCATGAGTGAACTAATATGAATAAGGTACACTTCGCATACATGTGGGATAAAGGTCACCTAACCACTTGTATGTTAAGTCTACATGTTTACACAAGTAGGACGACTTGATTTGGGAATCATGAACTTAGGGTCACCGAAGCATGATGAACAAATAGGCGTTGATGGGATAAATATGCCATGCAAAAGGATTGCATGATCCCATAACTTAGAAGTTGCAAAAGGATTGCAATTGTCATATAATGACTACCTAGCTAAATCAAATAATGGGATAAAGGTCACCTAACCGAAATTTGATTTACCGTTGGATTCTAATATTTAATAAGTCAATTAAAATTTAAAAGGGTATTGAATGTTAAATTAAAAATCGATACTTAAACGAACTTTGTTAATTTTGTAGATGGCCGCAAATAACAACAACATGCAAAATGCACCACTTAACCTAAACAACCTATCATTAAGGTCTCTCCTCGAGAAAGACAAACTCAACCATACGAACTTTATGGATTGGTTCCGTAATCTTAGAATTGTCCTCAAACTTGAGGACAAAGCGTATGTGTTGGAGGACCCTATTCCCGACCAACCGGATGAGGAAGATATAGAGGGCATGACTTATTATGACAAGTATTGCGCCGATTCGGTGCAAGTCGCTTGTCTAATGCTTGGGACTATGATACCCGAACTCCAAAAGGATTTCGAACATCATAGTGCATATGACATGATTACGCAATTGAAGGAGATGTTCCTTCAACAAGCACGTGTCGAGCGCTTCGAAACGGTTCGAGCGCTACATGCATGTCGTATGGATGACACCCAATCCGTCTCCTCTTATGTCCTCAAAATGAAGAGCCTTATCGATCGTGCTAACCGTCTTAACCTAAACATATCTAATGAGTTAGCCACCGATCTTATCCTAAACTCCCTATCAAAAAGGTTTGATCAATTTGTAATTAATTACAATATGAATGGGATGGATAAGAGCATAGGTGAGCTTCACGGTATGCTTAGAACGGCGGAAACTAGCATGGGTAAAAGGGCTTTACCCGTGTTAGCAATCGATCAAGGTGGGTCCAAAGGTAAGACCTCTAAGCCAAAGGTGGCTAAGAGAAAAGGACCCGCCTATCAAGGCAAAGGGAAGGGGAAGATGGTTACCCCAACCATCAACAAGGCTAAGAAGCAAAAGGTAGCCGAGAAGGCAAACCCCAAGGAAGACCCATGTTTCGGTTGCGGTGAGATGGGTCATTGGAAACGAAACTGTCCGGTCTATCTTAAGGAGTTGAAGGACAAGAGGGATGCAGGGCAAACCTCAGGTAATATATATATGGTATATATAGAGCTAAGTATTACTTCTTCTAATACATGGGTATTAGACACTGGATGTGGAACTCATATTTGCAATTCTTTACAGGGGTTCAAAAGAAGTGATCATAAGGCGGGAACATCAAGTCTCTATATGGGCAATTGTGCAAAGGTGCATGTTAAAGCTCAAGGAGATTTTATTTTGAAGCTTCCAAGAGGATTGGAACTTATTTTAGAAAATGTTTTGTATGCTCCGGATTTGTGTAGAAACATTATTTCTATTTCTCGCTTAAAACAATGTGGTTACGTTGTTAATTTTATTGATGATGATATTCATGTTTCTAAAGATAATGTATTCTATTTCAAGGCTTCGCCTTCAAATGGAATTTATGAATTGGTTCATGATGACACATCATCTAGTAGCTCAATGTACCATACAAGCACCAAGAAACTCAAAAGGGATTTGAGTGATTCCTATTTATGGCATTGTCGCCTTGGTCACATAAACAAGAACCGAATACATACACTTCAAAAGAATGGACTTTTGAAATCAAATAAAATGGATTCGTTTGAAGTATGTGAATCTTGTTTACAAGGCAAGATGACTAAAGCTCCTTTCAAAGGGACCTATGAAAGGGCTAAAGATTTATTGGGATTAATACATTCGGATGTATGTGGACCCTTTAAACCCATGACTAGGAAAGGTGAAAGATACTTTGTTACTTTCATTGATGACTTTAGTCGTTTCGGATATGTCTACTTATTAAGACACAAGGACGAAACGTTTGAAGCATTCAAAGAATATCAAAACGAAGTACAAAATCAACTCAATAAGACAATTAAGGTACTACGTACCGATAGAGGAGGTGAATACCTAAGCGATGCCTTCCAAGATCATCTTAGGAGTTGTGGGATTATCTCACAACTTACTCCACCCGGAACACCCCAACTTAATGGAGTTTCCGAAAGGAGGAACCGAACCCTAATGGATATGGTTCGATCTATGATGGCAAGAAGCTCGTTGCCTCTATCATTTTGGGGTTATTGTCTAAGCTCCGCGGCTCGTATTTTAAATATGGCCCCAACCAAGAAGGTGGAACGAACTCCTCATGAGATGTGGTTTGGAAAACCTCCTTCTCTTTCATACTTGAAAGTATGGGGATGTGAAGCTTATCCTAAGCGTTATGTAGCAAATAAGCTACATGCTCGATCCACAAAGTGTATCTTCATAGGATATCCCAAAGATGACATGGGATATTACTTCTATGATCCATCCGAGCAAACCGTATTTGTTGCTCGGAAAGCGGAATTCCTTGAAACCAAGTTCCTTATGGAGGGTGATGGTGAAAGGAAGATAGATCTTGTAGAGGTACAAGATCAAGCCGATGATACACAATTGGTTGGCACTAGTACTCAACATGAGGATGTTGAAAATGATCAAGTGGATGATCAAGGTACACAAGACGTTCGAAGATCTAGTAGGATTAGTAATCCTCCCGAGAGATATGGGTTTCTCGTGGAAGGTTGCTATACAGTTGATTTGGATGAACCGACAAACTACAAAGATGCTTTATCAAGAATTGATAAAGATAAATGGCAGGAAGCCATGAACGCCGAGATGCAATCCATGTATGAAAACCAAGTTTGGGAACTTGTTGTGCAACCTCCTAGCTCCAAGCTAGTTGATTGCAAATGGCTTTTCAAGAAGAAAACCGACATACATGGAAACTTGGATACATACAAAGCTAGACTTGTAGCAAAAGGTTTCACTCAAACTCAAGGGGTTGATTATGATGAAACTTTCTCGCCAGTGGCAATGCTAAAGTCTATTAGGATATTATTTGCCATTGCTGCTCACTATGACTATGAAATATGGCAAATGGATGTCAAAACCGCTTTCCTAAATGGATATCTTGAGGAAGATGTCTATATGGTACAGCCCGAAGGTTTTGTTGATCCGAAAAATCCTAAAAAGGTATGCAAGTTGAAGAAATCAATCTACGGATTGAAACAAGCATCTAGAATGTGGAATCATCGCTTTAATGAAGAGGCAAAGAAATTTGGCTTCATTAAAAATGGTGGTGAAGCTTGTGTGTACAAGAAGGCTAGTGGGAGCTCTATAATGTTCCTTGTGCTATATGTGGATGATATATTATTATTTGGGAATGATATTACCACAATGCAAGGAGTCAAAACTTGGCTAAAGAGTTGCTTCTCCATTAAGGATCTTGGAGACGCACAATACATATTGGGGATAGGGATCTATAGGAATAGATCCAAGAGATTGATAGGTTTAAGTCAAAGTACATACATTGATAAAATCTTGAAAAGGTTCAAGATGGAAAACTCTAAGAAAGGTTTGGTACCTATTCAAAGAGGAACCGTTCTCAGTTCATCTCAGTGTCCTACCACGAAAGATGAACAAGATAGAATGAAGAAAGTCCCATACGCATCTGCAATTGGGTCTATCATGTATGCGATGATATGTACTAGACCGGATGTGTCATGCGCTCTAAGCTTGACAAGTAGATACCAGAATAACCCAGGGAACAGTCATTGGATTGCTGTTAAAAGTATATTGAAATACCTTAGGAGAACTAAGGATATGTTTCTAATATATGGGTCTGGTGAGGAGGAACTCGCCGTAAAAGGTTACGTGGACGCGAGTTTCCAAACTGATCGAGATGACTCTCGATCACAATCCGGTTATGTCTTCATGTTAAATGGTGGTGCGGTCTCTTGGAAGAGTTCGAAACAGGAGGTTGTTGCGTTATCCACTACAGAGTCGGAGTACATTGCCGCCTCACTGGCAGCTCAGGAAGCTGCATGGATGAAGAAATTCATCGACGACTTAGGAGTGGTCCCTTCCATTCAGGACCCTCTTGAGATCTTTTGTGATAACGAGGGTGCGATTGCTCAAATCAAGGAACCTCGTGCTCATCAAAAGACTCGTCACATTGAGCGGAGATTCAACTACATCAGGGATGAGGTTGAAAAGGGAAAGATATGTATTCACAAAGTTCACACAGATCATAATGTTGCGGATCCACTCACGAAGCTTTTACATGGGCCAAAACATGAGGGACATGTTTGTGCGTTAGGGCTTCGACATTCTAGTGATTGGAATTGATCTACTTTATGTATTGTAACGGAACGAATTAGTTCAAACTCATTAATATAATTATGGTATTAATTTAATTATGAGTCATGTTCCAATTTAGCATATTTCATCCATGAATAAACTATTATTCTAAATTCCGTAGTTGATCACATTTGTGGGAACAAGTGTGAGGTTTAGACTATTATGAACTCGGATTGGTATACATTCATAGGTTGAATGTGGGGCAAGGTTGCAACCAAGGTTCATAGATATTTGTGGGAAACAAATATTGGAAGACCCGCTCTCAAGAATTACTGTATAGAGCCTTTGTGGTTGATCACATGTAATCTTGAGTAAAGGCGAATATCATTGTATCCTCTGACCTGAGATACATATTGGGTTCGGATATTCACCAAGTACCGTGCCTTGATTCTTTCCTTCGCTATTCTGAAACATGGTAGTACATAAGGAAGAACTCAGGTATATTACAAAGTGTATATCTAGGACGTATGTAGTCAAGATGGAATTTGTCCCTCTTATTCGTTGAGAGTCACATGTCTAAGGCCTGAAAAGTTAAATCTATAAGAGAGTGATCACTCTGTATCTCTTGGATTTAACATGACATCTAGGACGAAAGGAAATAATGAAAGATTCACCTAATCATATTCGAGATGGGAACTCGAAAGGGATGATGTTATTGAATGGCACAAAGTCATAACATATTAGGGGTGATGGACGGTGTGTTAGGCTGTATCCATCACTTGCATTAATTTCTTATGTTTCTCGTGCAAGTGGGAGATTGAAGGTATTTCGTATGCCCGAGAGACATATTTAATCTATGTGGCTAATATGTTATGATCCAAGTCGGGTCATACCCAATAACAAGCTTACCGACACCTTAATCGTATTTAATATTAATGAATGGATCATTAAATGAATACGCGACACTTGGAATTTAGAAAATCGGTTTTCTAAAATATAATCACTTGAGATAAATTATTTGGATAATTTATATATGATAAGGATTTAATTATTTATAGGTTTTAAATAATTAAGTTGTGTTATATTTTATAAAATGGTTTATAAAATGAAAGTAACCAAACAAATAACAAGTTTTATATAAAAATTACATATTTTTTTATATTGCTTGATGGGTAAAGGTTTTGCATAAAAAATTGGACTCACCCATGCTTGTTTGGGACTTTCAAGAGTACACAACTCCTCATGTGCATGCTTAACATTTCTACCAATGTTTTGACTCAAGTAAGAGAAGAGATACAAGCATTCAAACACCAAGAAACAAACACAACACTCTCTCAATTTTCTGCTGGGCAGTCTGGCCGAAATATTTAGGGTAAAGAAAGTGTTCTTGAGCTTGTTTGAAAGCTTAGCTTCAAGTGTCATTAAATCCTAACCATTGTATTAGGTGTTGGGTAAAGGCTTGGGGTATAATCCCTTGAGGTCTCATTGTTTTGAGGCTTGCATTCACCATCAAATTAAACTACCTGCTGTTCGAATTTTCAGCAACAACAACTTGGTTTCTAGCTTGATTACAAAGTGTTTAAGGGTCTTAAACTTTAACAAGTTCAAGGGTGGTGTTGGAGCATCAAAGGGTTGGAGTTTACAACACTTGAAGGTTCAAGTTGAAGGCTATTTCATCACCATTCTCCTTCAAACTTTCTGCTCATTTTAAAGAACCCTCAAACTTGTTTTGAGGAGGTATTAAATCACTCCCTTCCTTTTAATTAGTAAGCATATGTTCACAACTTGATCCAAATGGGATTTAGCTTTAAATTGGTTTAAAGTTTAACAAGATAAAATTGGTAATTAACATGCTTCCGCTCTCTTAATTCTTAAAATGGTTTAAGTATATTATGAACTTGTTAAATCCCATCAATTCAAACTTTGATTCAATTTCTATAACTATAAACTATCTTAATTCGAGTAAAAATCTTACTTGAACTTGTTTTTGTGTCATGATCCTACTTCAAGAACTTTCAAGCCATCTAAGATCCTTTGAAGCTAGATCATTTCTTGTCACTTCCAGTAGGTTTACCTACTAAACTTGAGGTAGTAATGATGTTCATAACATCATTCGATTCATATATATAAAACTATCTTATTCGAAGGTTTAAACTCGTAATCACTAGAACATAGTTTAGTTAATTCTAAACTTGTTCGCAAACAAAAGTTAATCCTTCTAACTTGACTTTTAAAATTAACTACACACATGTTCTATATCTATATGATATGCTAACTTAATGATTTAAAACCCGGAAACACGAAAAACACCGTAAAACCGGATTTACGCCGTCGTAGTAACATCGCGGGCTGTTTTGGGTTAGTTAATTAAAAACTATGATAAACTTTGATTTAAAAATTGTTATTCTGAGAAAATGATTTTTATTATGAACATGAAACAATATCCAAAAATTATGGTTAAACTCAAAGTGGAAGTATGTTTTCTAAAATGGTCATCTAGACGTCGTTCTTTCGACTGAAATGACTACCTTTACAAAAACGACTTGTAACTTATTTTTCCGAATATAAACCTATACTTTTCTGTTTAGATTCATAAAATAGAATTCAATATGAAACCATAGCAATTTGATTCACTCAAAACGGATTTAAAATGAAGAAATTATGGGTAAAACAAGATTGGATAATTTTTCTCATTTTAGCTACGTGAAAATTGGTAACAAATCTATTCCAACCATAACTTAATTAACTTGTATTGTATATTATGTAATCTTGAGATACCATAGACACGTATACAATGTTTTGACCTATCATGTCGACACATCTATATATATTTCGGAACAACCATAGACACTCTATATGTGAATGTTGGAGTTAGCTATACAGGGTTGAGGTTGATTCCAAAATATATATAGTTTGAGTTGTGATCAATACTGAGATACGTATACACTGGGTCGTGGATTGATTCAAGATAATATTTATCGATTTATTTCTGTACATCTAACTGTGGACAACTAGTTGTAGGTTACTAACGAGGACAGCTGACTTAATAAACTTAAAACATCAAAATATATTAAAAGTGTTGTAAATATATTTTAAACATACTTTGATATATATGTATATATTGTTATAGGTTCGTGAATCAACCAGTGGCTAAGTCTTACTTCCCGACGATGTAAAAATCTGTGAAAGTGAGTTATAGTCCCACTTTTAAAATCTAATATTTTTGGGATGAGAATACATGCAGGTTTTATAAATGATTTACAAAATAGACACAAGTACGTGAAACTACATTCTATGGTTGAATTATCGAAATCGAATATGCCCCTTTTTATTAAGTCTGGTAATCTAAGAATTATGGAACAGACACCCTAATTGACGCGAATCCTAAAGATAGATCTATTGGGCCTAACAAACCCCATCCAAAGTACCGGATGCTTTAGTACTTCGAAATTTATATCATATCCGAAGGGTGTCCCGGAATGATGGGGATATTCTTATATATATGCATCTTGTTAATGTCGGTTACCAGGTGTTCACCATATGAATGATTTTTATCTCTATGTATGGGATGTGTATTGAAATATGAAATCTTGTGGTCTATTGTTACGATTTGATATATATAGGTTAAACCTATAACTCACCAACATTTTTGTTGACGTTTAAAGCATGTTTATTCTCAGGTGAATACTAAGAGCTTCCGCTGTTGCATACTAAAATAAGGACA
Source organism: Rutidosis leptorrhynchoides (assembly GCF_046630445.1). Lineage (NCBI taxonomy): Eukaryota > Viridiplantae > Streptophyta > Magnoliopsida > Asterales > Asteraceae > Rutidosis > Rutidosis leptorrhynchoides. Next base: position 210,971,981 of record NC_092339.1, read on the forward strand.
AGATTTGGAGTCCATGTTTGTATGATATTGTGTAAAAACTGCATTCAAGAAACTGATTTCGATGTAACATATTTGTATTGTAAACCATTATGTAATGGTTGTGTGTAAACAGGATATTTTAGATTATCATTATTTGATAATCTACGTAAAGCTTTTTAAACCTTTATTTATGAAATAAAGGTTATGGTTTGTTTTAAAAATGAATGCAGTCTTTGAAAAACGTCTCATATAGAGGTCAAAACCTCGCAACGAAATCAATTAATATGGAACGTTTTTAATCAATAAGAACGGGACATTTCAGTTGGTATCCGAGCGTTGGTCTTAGAGAACCAGAAAATTTGCATTAGTGTGTCTTATCGAGTTTGTTAGGATGCATTAGTGAGTCTGGACTTCGACCGTGTTTTCTTTAAAAATGATTGCTTAACATTTTTGTTGGAAACTATATATTTTTAACATATGAATATTATGTGATATATTAATCTCTTAACGTGTTTGATATTATGTGATAGATGTCTACCTCTAGAACAAGTCCCATTGACTCACCTAATAATAATGAAGAGTCAAATGTAAATTGGAATGATTCGTGGACTGATTCACAAGTTCCCAAAGAGGAACCGGAAGAAGAGTCGGAACCGGAAGAAGAATCGGAACCGGAAGAAGAATCGGAACCGGAAGAAGAAATAGAACCGGTGGGGGAAATAATAAAACGGTTAAGTAAAAGAGAATCCTCAACCAACCGACCAAGGTTAATTATGGTCAATGGTGTTTCCGCCAAGGAAGCAAAAGATTGGGAGGATTACCAATTCTCGGATGAATCGGATTCCGACGAGAATTCCGATGATGTTATAGAAATTACCTCAACTGAATTTAAAAAGGCAAAAGAAAATAATAAGGGAAAGGGCATAAAAATAGAGAAATCTAATTCCAACCCCGATGAACTTTATATGTATCGTCAACCCCCGAAGTCCTTAAGTTGTAACAATGACCCGGGAACCTCTAAACCACCAGGTTTTTCTAAACCAATGTGGACAACGACGGCTCGTATTAGGGGAACATCATATATCCCTAGAAACTTGGCAAAACGAACCAAAATCGAACAAGAAGAAACGAGCGAGTCGGAATAAGATAGTTGTATTCGTGTGGTGTAATATATGTAATATAGTGTGCTTATGCTTTATGATATATGTAAAAATTGCTTGTATTAATAAGTATTTTTTTATGAATCTAACTCTTGTCTATTTTACAGTATAAAAACACAAAATGGATAGACAACCCAATATTTTAAGAGACCTACCCGGAGACATGATTGATGAAATCTTGTCTAGAGTCGGTCAGAATTCCTCAGCACAACTATTTAAGGCGAGATCAGTTTGTAAGACTTTCAAAGAACGTTCCAAGAATGCCTTGGTTTATAAAAGGCTTTCGTTCGAAAGATGGGGGATATCACATTGGGAAATCTATAAGTTACGATGTGTTTACTTTGACGCATATATTGCGGGGAACCCAAATGCTATTTTACGCAACGGGTTAAGAAATTATTTTGACTCAATATATCCGAATATTGGACTTCGTGATTTAGAAAAAGCGGCTAACATGCAACATAAAGAAGCATGTTATGCTTACGGATTAGTAATGTTCGCTTCTCACCAAAGTGAGAACAAGAACATCGGGCTACAACTATTAAACAAAACGTTTCCACAAGTGACGGAGTCGGTAATTGGGGTAAGAAATGAGGTTTTTAGATTATTACGGGACTGTTGGACATTACGTAACCCTCGTCCCTTTGATGACGTTACAACACGCTGTCTTATCAACGGCCATAACGGTTATGTTGCACAAGACCAAGGATGGGAAGTAGTCCTAGTAAAACCAGAATGCATGACTTGTTTCTGGACGTATGAATTACGTGTATTTATTGCCTTTGCTGAACGACTTGTGTACTAGCTAGAATTGTCTTCACAACTATCTTGTATCAAAGTTATTGTGTGCTATATTTCATGCTTTATGTAAAATAAGCGGTATTGTAAGTTTGTAAAATATTGTATAAAAGTTTGAACGCGAAATATTATTATAATCAGTTTTTCATATAGAATTGTAGTAGTTGAATTGTATATTAGCTACTAAGTATGAACTTAACGGGTAGGTACTACCCGAATTTAAACTTATAAAACGCTAATATGAAGAAAAAGCTTTTATAAATGAGTTCATATTATGCTACGAAATACTATTAACTACTCTTAATATTCTGTATGATTAACTTGTTCCATTTAACTATTTTGAAGGAAATGGCACCGACTACTCGACACACCGTGAATATGAATGAAGAGGAATTCCGTACTTTTCTAGCTTCAAACATAGCCGCAGTACAGGCTGCGCTACATACCAACAATAACCTTGGATCTAGCAGTACAGGAAATCGTGTAGGATGCACCTACAAAGAATTCACTGCCTGCAAACCTTTGGAATTTGATGGAACCGAAGGACCGATCGGATTGAAACGGTGGACCGAGAAGGTTGAATCGGTGTTTGCCATAAGTAAGTGTACTGAAGAGGACAAAGTGAAGTACGCTACGCATACCTTCACAGGTTCTGCGTTAACATGGTGGAATACCTATCTAGAGCAAGTGGGACAAGATGATGCGTACGCACTACCGTGGTCAGCATTCAAGCACTTGATGAACGAGAAGTACCGTCCCAGAACCGAGGTCAATAAGCTCAAGACAGAACTTAGAGGGTTACGAACCCAAGGATTTGATATTACCACGTACGAAAGACGATTCACAGAATTGTGCCTATTGTGTCCGGGAGCATTCGAAGATGAGGAAGAGAAGATCGACGCGTTTGTGAAAGGATTACCGGAAAGAATCCAAGAAGATATAAGTTCACACGAGCCCGCCTCCATACAACAGGCATGTAGAATGGCTCACAAACTAGTGAACCAGATTGAAGAAAGAATTAAAGAACAGACTGCTGAAGAGGCCAATGTGAAGCAAGTCAAAAGAAAGTGGGAGGAAAACGGTGATAAGAATCACCAATACAACAACAACAGCAATTACAACAATAATCGCAACAATTATCCCAACAATCGCAACATCAATCGCAACTACAACAAACGGCCCAACAACAACAACAACAACAACAACAACAGCAACTACAACAATCATCCCAACAACAATAATAACCGCAACAACAACAACAATCAGAAGCAACTATGCCAAAGGTGTGAAAAGAATCACTCGGGGTTCTGCACCAAATTTTGCAACAAGTGTAAAAGAAATGGTCATAGCGCGGCGAAGTGTGAAGTCTACGGACCAGGGGTTAATAGAACGAAAGGAACAAATGGTGTCGGAACGAGTAATGGCGGAGCAAGTAGTGTCGGAGCAAGTTATGCCAATGTAGTTTGTTATAAATGTGGAAAACCAGGCCACATTATTAGAAATTGCCCGAACCAGGAGAACACGAATGGACAAGGCCGTGGAAGAGTTTTCAATATTAATGCGGTAGAGGCACAGGAAGACCCGGAGCTTGTTACGGGTACGTTTCTTATTGACAATAAATCTGCTTACGTTTTATTTGATTCGGGTGCGGATAGAAGCTATATGAGTAGAGATTTTTGTGCTAAATTAAGTTGTCCATTGACGCCTTTGGATAGTAAATTTTTACTCGAATTAGCAAATGGTAAATTAATTTCAGCAGATAATATATGTCGGAATCGAGAAATTAAACTGGTTAGCGAAACATTTAAGATTGATTTGATACCAGTAGAGTTAGGGAGTTTTGATGTGATAATCGGTATGGACTGGTTGAAAGAAGTGAAAGCGGAGATCGTTTGTTACAAAAATGCAATTCGCATTATACGAGAAAAAGGAAAACCCTTAATGGTGTACGGAGAAAAGGGCAACACGAAGCTACATCTTATTAGTAATTTGAAGGCACAAAAACTAATAAGAAAAGGTTGCTATGCTGTTCTAGCACACGTTGAGAAAGTACAAACTGAAGAAAAGAGCATCAATGATGTTCCCATTGCAAAAGAATTTCCCGATGTATTTCCGAAAGAATTACCGGGATTACCCCCACATCGATCCGTTGAATTTCAAATAGATCTTGTACCAGGAGCTGCACCAATAGCTCGTGCTCCTTACAGACTCGCACCCAGCGAGATGAAAGAACTGCAAAGCCAATTACAAGAACTTTTAGAGCGTGGTTTCATTCGACCAAGCACATCACCGTGGGGAGCTCCTGTTTTGTTTGTCAAGAAGAAAGATGGTACATACAGGTTGTGTATCGACTACCGAGAGTTGAACAAACTTACCATCAAGAACCGCTACCCACTACCGAGAATCGACGACTTATTTGATCAACTACAAGGCTCGTCTGTTTATTCAAAGATTGACTTACGTTCCGGGTATCATCAAATGCGGGTGAAAGAAGATGATATTCCAAAGACTGCTTTCAGAACACGTTACGGTCATTACGAGTTTATGGTCATGCCGTTTGGTTTAACTAATGCACCAGCTGTGTTCATGGACCTTATGAACCGAGTGTGTGGACCATACCTTGACAAGTTTGTCATTGTTTTCATTGATGACATACTTATTTACTCAAAGAATGACCAAGAACACGGTGAACATTTGAGAAAAGTGTTAGAAGTATTGAGGAAGGAAGAATTGTACGCTAAGTTTTCAAAGTGTGCATTTTGGTTGGAAGAAGTTCAATTCCTCGGTCACATAGTGAACAAAGAAGGTATTAAGGTGGATCCGGCAAAGATAGAAACTGTTGAAAAGTGGGAAACCCCGAAAACTCCGAAACACATACGCCAGTTTTTAGGACTAGCTGGTTACTACAGAAGGTTCATCCAAGACTTTTCCAGAATAGCAAAACCCTTGACTGCATTAACGCATAAAGGGAAGAAATTTGAATGGAATGATGAACAAGAGAAAGCGTTTCAGTTATTGAAGAAAAAGCTAACTACGGCACCTATATTGTCATTGCCTGAAGGGAATGATGATTTTGTGATTTATTGTGACGCATCAAAGCAAGGTCTCGGTTGTGTATTAATGCAACGAACGAAGGTGATTGCTTATGCGTCTAGACAATTGAAGATTCACGAACAAAATTATACGACGCATGATTTGGAATTAGGCGCGGTTGTTTTTGCATTAAAGACTTGGAGGCACTACTTATATGGGGTCAAAAGTATTATATATACCGACCACAAAAGTCTTCAACACATATTTAATCAGAAACAACTGAATATGAGGCAGCGTAGGTGGATTGAATTATTGAATGATTACGATTTTGAGATTCGTTACCACCCGGGGAAGGCAAATGTGGTAGCCGATGCCTTGAGCAGGAAGGATAGAGAACCCATTCGAGTAAAATCTATGAATATAATGATTCATAATAACATTACTACTCAAATAAAGGAGGCGCAACAAGGAGTTTTAAAAGAGGGAAATTTAAAGGATGAAATACCCAAAGGATCGGAGAAACATCTTAATATTCGGGAAGACGGAACCCGGTATAGGGCTGAAAGGATTTGGGTACCAAAATTTGGAGATATGAGAGAAATGGTACTTAGAGAAGCTCATAAAACCAGATACTCAATACATCCTGGAACGGGGAAGATGTACAAGGATCTCAAGAAACATTTTTGGTGGCCGGGTATGAAAGCCGATGTTGCTAAATACGTAGGAGAATGTTTGACGTGTTCTAAGGTCAAAGCTGAGCATCAGAAACCATCAGGTCTACTTCAACAACCCGAAATCCCGGAATGGAAATGGGAAAACATTACCATGGATTTCATCACTAAATTGCCAAGGACTGCAAGTGGTTTTGATACTATTTGGGTAATAGTTGATCGTCTCACCAAATCAGCACACTTCCTACCAATAAGAGAAGATGACAAGATGGAGAAGTTAGCACGACTGTATTTGAAGGAAGTCGTCTCCAGACATGGAATACCAATCTCTATTATCTCTGATAGGGATGGCAGATTTATTTCAAGATTCTGGCAGACATTACAGCAAGCATTAGGAACTCGTCTAGACATGAGTACTGCCTATCATCCACAAACTGATGGGCAGAGCGAAAGGACGATACAAACGCTTGAAGACATGCTACGAGCATGTGTTATTGATTTCGGAAACAGTTGGGATCGACATCTACCGTTAGCAGAATTTTCCTACAACAACAGCTACCATTCAAGCATTGAGATGGCGCCGTTTGAAGCACTTTATGGTAGAAAGTGCAGGTCTCCGATTTGTTGGAGTGAGGTGGGGGATAGACAGATTACGGGTCCGGAGATTATACAAGAAACTACCGAGAAGATCATCCAAATTCAACAACGGTTGAAAACCGCCCAAAGTCGACAAAAGAGCTACGCTGACATTAAAAGAAAAGATATAGAATTTGAAATTGGAGAGATGGTCATGCTTAAAGTTGCACCTTGGAAAGGCGTTGTTCGATTTGGTAAACGAGAGAAATTAAATCCAAGGTATATTGGACCATTCAAGATTATTGATCGTGTCGGACCAGTAGCTTACCGACTTTAGTTACCTCAACAACTCGTGGCTGTACATAACACTTTCCACGTCTCGAATTTGAAGAAATGTTTTGCTAAAAAAGATCTCACTATTCCGTTAGATGAAATCCAAATCAACGAAAAACTCCAATTCATCGAAGAACCCGTCAAAATAATGGATCGTGAGGTTAAAAGACTTAAGCAAAACAAGATACCAATTGTTAAGGTTCGATGGAATGCTCGTAGAGGACCCGAGTTCACCTGGGATCGTGAAGATCAGATGAAGAAGAAATACCCGCATCTATTTCCAGAAGATTCGTCAACACCTTCAAAAGCTTAAAATTTCGGGACGAAATTTATTTAACGGGTAGGTACTGTAGTGACCCGAACTTTTCCATGTTTATATATATTAATTGAGATTGATATTTACATGATTAAATGTTTCCAACATGTTAAGCAATCAAACTTGTTAAGACTTGATTAATTGAAATATGTTTCATATAGACAATTGACCACCCAAGTTGACCGGCGATTCACGAACGTTAAAACTTGTAAAAACGACATGACGATATATATATGGATATACATATGGTTAACATGAGATTATGATAAGTAAGTATCTCCATAAGTATATTAACAATGAGTTATATACATATAAACAAGACTACTAACTTAAGGATTTCGAAACGAGACATATATGTAACGATTATCGTTGTAACGACATTTAAATGTATATATATCATATTAAGATATATTAATATATCATAATATCATGATAATATAATAATTTAACATCTCATTAGATATAATAAACAATGGGTTAACAACATTAATTGAGATCGTTAACTTAAAGGTTTCAAAACAACACTTACATGTAACGACTAACGATGACTTAACGACTCAGTTAAAATGTATATACATGTAGTGTATTTAGATGTATTAAAATACTTTTGGAAGACTTCAAGACATATATCAAAACACTCATACTTTACGAAAACGGTTACAGTTACTTTTCCATTCTTTTCTTTCATCAAGAATTCTAGTCGTATTCTTACCCGTATATACACAGCTTCAAAACGTACTTACTATGAGTATATACCAATAGGAACTAGCATGGGATTCCACTCTTGATTATGTCATGTATGACTAATCAATTTTAACTTCTACCATGAGCTAGTCAACTAACTAGAACTCCTTTTAACCCCACTCACCACTCACCAATTACCACTCATCATTCACTCCATTTCACTTCCAATTCTCTTTCTAATTCTCTCTCAACACACACACACACTATTATGAACATATTTTTCCAGTAGTTAATCATCATCTTCATCAAAAATCACTTCAAGAATCAAGCTATAATCATCATAGGAAGAACACTTCAAGAACACTTCAAAAATCCCTTCAAGTTTACTAATTTACTTCCAAGCTTTCTAATCCATTCCAAGTAATCATCTAAGGTCAAGAAACCTTTGTTATATACAGTAGGTTATCTTTCTTATTCAAGGTAATATTCATATTCAAACTTTGATTCAATTTCTATAACTATAAACTATCTTAATTCGAGTAAAAATCTTACTTGAACTTGTTTTTGTGTCATGATCCTACTTCAAGAACTTTCAAGCCATCCAAGATCCTTTGAAGCTAGATCATTTCTTGTCACTTCCAGTAGGTTTACCTACTAAACTTGAGGTAGTAATGATGTTCATAACATCATTCGATTCATATATATAAAACTATCTTATTCGAAGGTTTAAACTCGAAATCACTAGAACATAGTTTAGTTAATTCTAAACTTGTTCGCAAACAAAAGTTAATCCTTCTAACTTGACTTTTAAAATTAACTACACACATGTTCTATATCTATATGATATGCTAACTTAATGATTTAAAACCTGGAAACACGAAAAACACCGTAAAATCGGATTTACGCCGTCGTAGTAACACCGCGGGCTGTTTTGGGTTAGTTAATTAAAAACTATGATAAACTTTGATTTAAAAGTTGTTATTCTGAGAAAATGATTTTTATTATGAACATGAAACAATATCCAAAAATTATGGTTAAACTCAAAGTGGAAGTATGTTTTCTAAAATGGTCATCTAGACGTCGTTCTTTCGACTGAAATGACTACCTTTACAAAAATGACTTGTAACTTATTTTTCCGACTATAAACCTATACTTTTCTGTTTAGATTCATAAAATAGAGTTCAATATGAAACCATAGCAATTTGATTCACTCAAAACGGATTTAAAATGAAGAAATTATGGGTAAAACAAGATTGGATAATTTTTCTCATTTTAGCTACGTGAAAATTGGTAACAAATCTATTCCAACCATAACTTAATCAACTTGTATTGTATATTATGTAATCTTGAGATACCATAGACACGTATACAATGTTTTGACCTATCATGTCGACACATCTATATATATTTCGGAACAACCATAGACACTCTATATGTGAATGTTGGAGTTAGCTATACAGGGTTGAGGTTGATTCCAAAATATATATAGTTTGAGTTGTGATCAATACTGAGATACGTATACACTGGGTCGTGGATTGATTCAAGATAATATTTATCGATTTATTTCTGTACATCTAACTGTGGACAACTAGTTGTAGGTTACTAACGAGGACAGCTGACTTAATAAACTTAAAACATCAAAATATATTAAAAGTGTTGTAAATATATTTTAAACATACTTTGATATATATGTATATATTGTTATAGGTTCGTGAATCAACCAATGGCCAAGTCTTACTTCCCGACGAAGTAAAAATCTGTGAAAGTGAGTTATAGTCCCACTTTTAAAATCTAATATTTTTGGGATGAGAATACATGCAGGTTTTAAAAATGATTTACAAAATAGACACAAGTACGTGAAACTACATTCTATGGTTGAATTATCGAAATCGAATATGCCCCTTTTTATTAAGTCTGGTAATCTAAGAATTAGGGAACAGACACCCTAATTGACGCGAATCCTAAAGATAGATCTATTGGGCCTAACAAACCCCATCCAAAGTACCGGATGCTTTAGTACTTCGAAATTTATATCATATCCGAAGGGTGTCCCGGAATGATGGGGATATTCTTATATATATGCATCTTGTTAATGTCGGTTACCAGGTGTTCACCATATGAATGATTTTTATCTCTATGTATGGGATGTGTATTGAAATATGAAATCTTATGGTCTATTGTTACGATTTGATATATATAGGTTAAACCTATAACTCACCAACATTTTTGTTGACGTTTAAAGCATGTTTATTCTCAGGTGAATACTAAGAGCTTCCGCTGTTGCATACTAAAATAAGGACAAGATTTGGAGTCCATGTTTGTATGATATTGTGTAAAAACTGCATTCAAGAAACTGATTTCGATGTAACATATTTGTATTGTAAACCATTATGTAATGGTCGTGTGTAAACAGGATATTTTAGATTATCATTATTTGATAATCTACGTAAAGCTTTTTAAACCTTTATTTATGAAATAAAGGTTATGGTTTGTTTTAAAAATGAATGCAGTCTTTGAAAAATGTCTCATATAGAGGTCAAAATCTCGCAACGAAATCAATTAATATGGAACATTTTTAATCAATAAGAACGGGACATTTCAAATATAACTACTTAGTATTATTTAATTCGATGGTATGATTGATAAACAAATGATGGTGAGTGTGCAATTTAGCGGCCGTAATACTTTATTTTTTTTTTCCTTCCGGTCAGCAAGTCACTAAGCAGGCAATGAGTTGCATATTGAGGGGTATTTGATTTTACTAGTTGGGCTTTTTATGGTTGGGCCGAGACTTGGGGTTATTGAACCATAGGAATTTAGCCTTTTAAGTTTCTAGTGGAATACTATATTCAAAATATTCTATTTGGGCCGTAGTTGGTATTGGACCGAGAAATAAATTCTGTTGGGTTATAAATGATGGTGGACATTGTAAAATGATGATGATAATCTGATTATGATTATGATTAGGAAATTCGATGTATATCGTTAAGGATATTAGGAAGATGATGATGAATAGATTGGTTTTGTTTTAAGGAAGAAGAAGAAGAAAATGATTCTCGGGTTAGCGGGACGTCGCGGGTTCAAACCCGGACTTGGGCATTTTTTTTAAGAGCTACTTCCTTGAGGTAGTTTACTTATTATTATTATTATTATTATTATTATTATTATTATTATTATTATTATTATTATTATTATTATTATTATTATTGTTACTGTTACTATTATTATTTTTATTGTTATCATTATTAGTACTATTAACAGTAAAAGTATTATTATTATTATTATTATTATTATTATTATTAATATCATTAACATTATTATTATCACAAATATTATTATTATTAACATATAACATTTTTATTTTTAGTAGTATTAACATTATTACTAATAATAAAAGTATTTTCATTCTATCAACATTATTATTGTTATTAGATTTATCATGATTTTAGTATTATTTTTATCGTTATCATTATTAGTATTAATAATTTATCAACTAAAGATTTAGCTATATAAAAATATATTTATGACATAAAACATGTCTACATTAATATTTTTGTAATAAATATTAATTATCTAGTTAAAGTATATAAAAAAATAATAATAAATATATCTAACGAAGTTATTAATGAAACATTAAAATAACAATTATATCACTAATAATATGTAAATTTGATTGATTACCATTATATGTGTTAATATATATATATATATATATATATATATATATATATATATATATATATATATATATATATATATATATATATATATATATATATATATATATATATATATATATATATATATATATATATATATATATATATATATATAAATGATATAGGTTCGTGAATCCGAGGCCAACCCCACAATTGTTTGATGTCATTATATGTATTTTTACTACAAAATACAGTATGGTGAGTTTCATTATTCCCTTTATATATATATTTTTGGGCTGAGAATACATGCAATGTTTTAATAACTATTTTAAAATATTTATAAGCGTGAGTTTCATTTGCTCCCTTTTTACTCTTTACATTTTTGGGCTGAGAATACATGCAAATGCTTTATTAACTGTTTTACAATATTTATATGCGTGAGTTTCATTTGCTCCCTTTTACTCTTTATGTTTTTGGGCTGAGAATACATGCAAATGCTTTATTAACTGTTTTACAATATTTATATGTGTGAGTTTCATTTGCCCTTTTTACTCTTTACGTTTTTGGGCTGAGAATACATGCAAATGCTTTATTAACTGTTTTACAATATTTATATGCGTGAGTTTCATTTACTTTTTTTTACCCTTTATATTTTTGGGCTGAGAATACATGCGCAAATTTTTATAAATGTTTTACGAAAAAGACACAAGTAATCGAAACTACATTATATGGTTGAATTATCAAAATCGAATATGCCCCTTTTTATTAAGTCTGGTAATCTAAGAATTAGAGAACAGACACCCTAATTGACGCGAACTCTGAAGATAGATCTATCGGGCCCAGCAAGCCCCCATCCAAAGTACCGGATGCTTTAGTACTTCGAAATTTATATCATGTCCGAAGGAGGATCCCGGAATGATGGGGATATTCTTATATGCATATTGTGAATGTCGGTTACCAGGTGTTCAATCCATATGAATGATATTTTTGTCTCTATGCATGGGACGTATGTTTATGAGAAATGGAAATATGAAATCTTGTGGTCTATTAAAATTATGAAATGATTATTTATGTTAAACTAATGAACTCACCAACCTTTTGGTTGACACTTTAAAGCATGTTTATTGTCAGGTATGAAAGAAACCTTTCGCTGTGCATTTGCTCATTACATGGAGTCGTTTATGGCATATAGAAGTTAGTTCATCGCGATGGTACCATATGTTATTGTGTTCGTTCAGGAAGATTTTGGACGGGGTATGACATGTGGTATCAGAGCAGTGGTCTTAGCGAACCAGGTCTTGCATTAGTGTGTCTAACTGATAGTTGTTTAGATGCATTAGTGGGTCTGGACTTCGACCGTGTCTGCATGTCAAAAGTTTTGCTTATCATTTCGTGTCGAAAATTACCTACTTATCATTCTTAGAGAATCACTTGCTTATCATTCTTAGTCTAGACACATTTTACTGCATTGATTGCATGAATAGTGTATAGACAAAATTCATATCTTAACGTATCTGCTACTTCATATCTTAGCGTATCTGTTACTGTAACTTTGCCTGACAGCTTCCTTAGATTCCTCCATAACTTATGGGATTTTAGTATTATATATGCATATGTAAATTATGTATTGCAGGGTACTAATCTACATCCTATAATCTATTTCTTATTGAATATCCTTCATCTGATCATAAGAGATGAATCCCTCATCCAGTTCGAATTCCTAGGATTCCGACAGCTATTCCGATATGGAGGTTCACCTAAGCTCCGAAAGCAGTGTCACCAGAATGAATCAACCAATCATCCATCCCCAATTCATCTGATGGGTTCGTAGTCGACTTAACCGATGGAGACAAGAAGAAGGCGATCCCTTTCATCCACCATATTGTCCCCTTGATGAAGAACCTGACGCACTTACCGGTGAACCTATCCGAAACACCATTTTCTCTCTCATTTCCAGAATATCTCGTCACGATCATATGCTATATTCTAAACCTTATTCATCCGCTCGTTCCGACCGACAATCATCCCGGAATAATAGAAGAAGTCAACGAACTTCGCGCTCGAGTAATCAATCAGGAGAATATGGTGCAAAATTTACCAGCTTCAGCAACATCAACAGCACCAACAGTACCATCAATAACATCACCAGTACCATCAACAATCCATGCCTCAACATTGCAATCTATACCTCGAGCATAATCATCGTTCTACATGACGTTCTACATCATTTATGTTCATACGACATGACCAATATGTAATCTCTAATATTCTAGAGATTATATATTCTTGTTCTAACGGTAAATCAAATGAGTTTAATATCATATTGACTCATTAAATCTATGATTACATCTGAAGAGAATATATATGAAAGTATATTTTCATAAAGATTGTAATTAAAAATTCTTTTGTACAAACAATTAATGGTGAAAATATTTTAACGGGTAGGTAATACCCGAGAAATATTTAGATTTCACGTTGATAAGTTACACTGTACCTTCTTCGAATCTGATTCAACAGTCATTTACTATCCTACTTACACCCACAGATATACGTATTCGTTCACCGCAGAATAACCATTTTCATTCAATTTCATATTTGGATTTTGACCTATCAGAATCCAACAAGTGGCATAATGAAGAAAACATTGGACAAAAAAATAAAACTTGTTAGAAACAAACAATTTAATTATGAGAAGAATTTTGATAAGAATCCACGCTAACTGTTCCTAGCTAACTGTTCCTAGCTAACTGATTAATTCCATATTACATTTTATTTATAGCAATTTATTTATCGCAATTTAAATTCTCGCAATTTTATTTATCGTCATTTAATTTCTGTTATTTATTTTACGTACTTTAAATATCGGGACACGTATACAAGGTTTTGACATATCATATCGACGCATCTATATATATTATTTGGAATAACCATAGACACTCTATATGCAGTAATGCTGGAGTTAGCTATACAGGGTTGAGGTTTATTCTATAATAATATATATACTTTGAGTTGTGATCGAGTCTGAGACACGTACACGGGTCACGATACGTATTAATTAATTCGAATATTATATATTAAACTATATGAGAATTATTGGACTGTTAACTGTGGACTATCGACATTGGACAATTAAAATGAATTAAAATATGGATTATAGCATATGAAACTAAACATTTCTTCAAGTTTGCCACTTGATTTTATCTTAAACTTCATTTGTATCTTGACGATTATAATCTGCGTTCAAATCTTTCAAAATTCTTGAAAACACCTCAATCGAGAGGATGAACCAGCCGCACTTCATCTACGGAAGTAAAGATTTATGCATATAGTTATGCACCTGAAAAACACTCGGAACCTGAGTAAGTGTTTAAAACGTATCTGTGCTAACCCTTGGGAGTTGTTATTACCAAAAATAACTTTGCAGTTCTTCTTCAAAATAGCAAATTTTGTCACAGCTCCAGCAGGTCAATTTCGACTTTTCATTCGAAACAACCTTATTATAACCTTGATATACATATGCGTGCTCTTTTATTGTTATCGGAGAACCTTTTATATTCCACCACATCACCAGCAGACGTTCCAGCATCTTCGTTGCTCCTTGCTTAAATCTATCCGACAAACCACTATATTTATCTATTGAAGTCTTATCATGAACTCATCCGTACCTTGTAACGAGAATTGCCATACCGATTATCAGAAATCAACGTTTAATCATATAAAAACACAATTCTTCTGAAAACACCTCGGCTTAATAACCGATGATTCAGATATGGCCGCATTAAATGCAGACGAAACAGTAAAATTGTAGATGGCCAAAATGGCCAAGAGATTGATGATAAAGAATGGAGTATTGGGAACGCTCGATAGAAAATTTGGTATTGAAAAACAGATTGAGCTAACCATGAAGGAGACCAAGGACAAATATAAGGACCAAACCCTATATTCAAAGTATCCAGGTAATTCTGGATCCGATGAAACCTTCAACGAATATCTTGCTCCTTACTCATGTTAAAATCTTGTGGAAAAATTTTTCTTCATCAACCTTCGAACTTAGAAACTCCAAAATATCATCATAAATATCTTCGATATTTCTGAGGATATTTTCATAAATATTCTTGTCCGAAATTATCTACCTCTTCGTGTTTTCTGTATTTCATTATATTGGAAACTTCTGTAAAATCTAAGTATAAATTATGAATGAATTGTGGAGAAGTGTTGGGAATTGAAGCATGGGTTAGTATAATATAATGACACTTGGCCAACGTGATTATATTACAGTAAGTCATGCTGAGTTTTTAATGGAATGTGATAAAGGATCACAGACCATACCTTTATCATGTGCCATGTTACATAACTCTTTCATTCTACTTAACTTCTGAACATATCAAGAAAATGTAATCTTGATGGTTCTATTTTCTGTGATGTTGAAAAATTTGAAAATCAAATTGTGCTATCACGTTCTTTCCTGCTTAGAACATTATAATCATTCGAAACTCCATACCTACGAATTCTGGACCGCTACTCGCTTTACTAGAGGTTGAAAAGAGAAGAAAAAGACAAAGAGCTCCAAAACATAAGGGAAGATATAAAAACTCGACAACAACACTGAAATTACAAACCGTGGATATTAATACGAATAACAATATAAAGACACGGTATAATTAAGAATAGTATCACCCCAAGGTTATATTAAAGTAAACAGATTTTCTGGTGGAAGATTAAAAAGAAGAATGACAGAAATGATAATTAGGAAAATATCAGGGTTTAGAATTGGATTAAACATTTTCATAACCTTTTAAATTTAGGGATTTTATAGAAATGGTGAGAATAAGGGAACGGAAGAGCTTAATTTATAATGGAAATATCAGATAGAGTAATCGAGGCGGATCACCGTATTTAATTTTAGAGATCTTAATTTTCCTTACTCGCCGAAGAATCAAATCCTTTAGATTTCGAAGATTTTCTTTAATCCCTTGAATTCCGGAATTCAACCCTGACTCTGTCAAAAGTTAAGACGCACCTTAAATTCTAAAATCAACCGTGACTACGTCACCGGTTAAGACAAATCTCATTTACTCATTTCATTCTTTTGTGATAGCTTCACTTGTACTCTTCGAATAATCGAATTATCTTATCCATATTATTCAACAGTAATAAAACTCTATTTATCAGCTCATATTTGTCATGAAACATTTTTATTGTTAGCCATGACCACCTCACTCAAATTTTGGGGCGAAATTTCTTTAACGGGTAGGTACTGTGACGACCCGGAAATTTCCGACCAAATTTAAACTTAATCCTTGTATGATTTCGACACGATAAGCAAAGTCTGTAAAGTTGAGTCTTAAATTTTTGGAACTGTTTAGATGGATTCATTTAACTTCGACTATTCCCGAACGATTCACGAATAACTGTTTGTAAATAGATATGTGTGTATGTATATATAAATAATACTTTGAAATATAATTTAAAGTATTATATGATGTTGCTATTAAAAAGTATAATATAAAAATTGATACATTTGATTTGTTATGATATTATTATTATTATTATAATTATAACTAGTAATAAAATTGTAATTTTAGTTATTAGGATTAATATTAGTATATTTATATTTATTATTATTATTAGAATTGTTAATATTATCATCTTTATTGTTTACATATTAATATTATTATTTATATAATTATTATTAGTATGGATATTGTTATTAATATACGTATATAGTATTAATACAGATGCATTTATGTACATAAATACAATTATATATATATAATAACAAATACTGTTGTTTATAGATACAATTACTGTTATACACAAATTTATATATACAAATAATTGCATATTCAGTTCCAAATCACTTTCAACCTGTTTATGATTTACTATTCTCTCATAACCGTACCAATTAGTGTTTAATCACAAGATACAATCCAAAATTGTGTTAGGAGTCCATATCTACTTTAATTCTATAATTGTAATTTTATTCCTCATTCTTTGTCTGATTCATAAAGGCTGTCAACCACTCCACCCTCTAAATGAATCGAATTGTTAAGGATATAAAAAAAAAAAAAAAAAAAAATCTTTCAATTATCCATCGCCACCATTCAGATTAACACCTACTTGCAATTTATCTCTTCTTGTTTATATCTGTAAATCATCACAACACTTCATTAATCCAACACATCTGCTAGTGTCTATTGCTACCTCCCTGTTCGTACAACGGCCACCAGAGCGACCACCGTGACTATAGTTTATCGCTACTAAATGAAGTCATCCGCTACTGTCTTGATCAACAACTCAATAACCACACGTCCCTTGATCACCACCACCGAATATCATAAACTCACCATCACTAAACTCACCTCCACCATTGGTTTCTATCCATGACCACCTTAACCAGACTAAAATGCATAGCCGTATGACCATACATACTCTTAATTTATATCAAATATTCACCACTGCTATAAGATCACTTCGACTCAAACACGAATACAAACACACTTAATCGGTTGCTATTTGAGTAACCATCAATCTACCTTCAAAACAACCTCCATCGACCACCATTTCATCCTTCACCATATGCAAAACTACCACCCTTTATTCGCACCCCATCATCTCAAACCCACTTCACTGTCAAACTCAAACCTCACCACCATATGATCGCTGCTACTCGACACCCAAACGGTCTAGTTGTCTGCTATTACACTCGTTCCATTTTTTTTCTCCAAACCGTCGCCACATCCAACTAATCATTTTATTTCTGTTTAAACCATCGAAGAACGACCACCTTTACCCTAGCTGCTATACTACGAATTATATAATTCATGCGGCTGTATTTATATTGCTTCCATCTATCTGTCAAGCAGACTAACGAAAAGTGAAGATGGAGTTAGTGTTCACAACTCAATTGTGACAACTAGTATATATAATATTTATGCAAAGCATTTAACTAAAGCAAATGGAATGAAGTATTGATATAATGGCCGATCCATTTTATCAATTTGATTAGGATACCATGCATATTATTATGATCAAGTGGGACATCATGCACATGAAGGGTGAGATAAGAATGATGAGGTATCGGATTGTAGTGGTTGTTTTATCTTTATTTTTTTTTGTGCTTGCCGAATATTAGGGAACAAATGAGATTTTTATAGCATGATTTATGGATGTAAATTAGAACTAGTAGGAAGTGGGGTTCAAGATGAATTATATATATAGAAGACTTCGTAATATGTGCTTTATTACTCCGTGATTTATAAATTGAAGGATAGTGTCGACATATCCAAATGAGTAGGGAAAAAGGGAACCCACCTTTGTAATACAATATAACTACATAGTATTATTTAATTTGATGGTATGATTGATAAACAAATGATGGTGAGTGTGCAATTTAGCGGCCGTAATACTTTATTTTTTTTCCTTCCGGTCGAGCTTCAGCAAGTCACTAAGCAAGCAATGAGTTGCATATTGAGGGGTATTTGATTTTACTAGTTGGGCTTTTTATGGTTGGGCCGAGAGTTGGGGTTATTGAACCATAGGAATTTAGCCTTTTAAGTTTTTAGTGGAATACTATATTCAAAATATTCTATTTGGGCCGTAGTTGGTATTGGACCGAGAAATAAATTCTGTTGGGTTATAAATGATGGTGGACGTTGTAAAATGATGATGATAATCTGATTATGATTATGATTAGGAAATTCGATGTATATCGTTAAGGATATTAGGAAGATGATGATGAATAGATTGGTTTTGTTTTAAGGAAGAAGAAGAAGAAAACGATTCTCGGGTTAGCGGGACGTCGCGGGTTCAAACCCGGACTTGGGCATTTTTTTTAAGAGCTACTTCCTTGAGGTAGTTTACTTATTATTCGTTATTATTATTATTATTATTATTATTATTATTATTATTATTATTATTATTATTATTATTATTATTACTGTTACTATTATTATTTTTATTGTTATCATTATTAGTACTATTAATAGTAAAAGTATTATTATTATTATTATTAATATCATTAACATTATTATTATCACAAATATTATTATTATTAACATATAACATTTTTATTTTTAGTAGTATTAACATTATTACTTATAATAAAAGTATTTTCATTCTATCAACATTATTATTGTTATTAGATTTATCATGATTTTAGTATTATTTTTATCGTTATCATTATTAGTATTAATAATTTATCAACTAAAGATTTTGCTATATAAAAATATATTTATGACATAAAACATGTCTACATTAATATTTTTGTAATAAATATTAATTATCTAGTTAAAGTATATAACAAAATAATAATAAATATATCTAACGAAGTTATTAATGAAACATTAAAATAACAATTATATCACTAATAATATGTAAATTTGATTGATTACCATTATATGTGTTAATATATATATATAAATGATATAGGTTCGTGAATCCGAGGCCAACCCCACAATTGTTTGATGTCATTATATGTATTTTTACTACAAAATACAGTATGGTGAGTTTCATTATTCCCTTTATATATATATTTTTGGGCTGAGAATACATGCAATGTTTTAATAACTATTTTACAATATTTATAAGCGTGAGTTTCATTTGCTCCCTTTTTACTCTTTACATTTCTGGGCTGAGAATATATGCAAATGCTTTATTAACTATTTTACAATATTTATATGCGTGAGTTTCATTTGCTCCCTTTTACTCTTTATGTTTTTGGGTTGAGAATACATGCAAATGCTTTATTAACTATTTTACAATATTTATATGTGTGAGTTTAATTTGCCCTTTTTACCCTTTACGTTTTTGGGCTGAGAATACATGCAAATGCTTTATTAACTGTTTTACAATATTTATATGCGTGAGTTTCATTTACTTTTTTTTAACCTTTATATTTTTGGGCTGAGAATACATGCGCAAATTTTTATAAATGTTTTACGAAATAGACACAAGTAATCGAAACTACATTATATGGTTGAATTATCGAAATCGAATATGCCCCTTTTTATTAAGTCTGGTAATCTAAGAATTAGGGAACAGACACCCTAATTGACGCGAACTCTAAAGATAGATCTATCGGGCCCAACAAGCCCCCATCCAAAGTACCGGATGCTTTAGTACTTCGAAATTTATATCATGTCCGAAGGAGGATCCCGGAATGATGGGGATATTCTTATATGCATATTGTGAATGTCGGTTACCAGGTGTTCAATCCATATGAATAATATTTTTGTCTCTATGCATGGGACGTATGTTTATGAGAAATGGAAATATGAAATCTTATGGTCTATTAAAATTATGAAATAATTATTTATGTTAAACTAATGAACTCACCAACCTTTTGGTTGACACTTTAAAGCATGTTTATTCTCAGGTATGAAAGAAACCTTCCGCTGTGCATTTGCTCACTACATGGAGTCGTTTATGGCATATAGAAGTCAGTTCATCGTGATGGTACCATATGCTATTGTGTTCGTTCAGGAAGATTTTGGACGGGGTATGACAGTATATACATGTAGTGTTTTAATATGTATTCATACACTTTTGAAAGACTTCAAGTCACTTATCAAAATACTTCTACTTAACAAAAATGCTTACAATTACATCCTCGTTCAGTTTCATCAACAATTCTACTCGTATGCACCCGTATTCGTACTCGTATAATACACAGCTTTTAGATGTATGTACTATTGGTATATACACTCCAATGATCAGCTCTTAGCAGCCCATGTGAGTCACCTAACACATGTGGGAACCATCATTTGGCAACTAGCATGAAATATCTCATAAAATTACAAAAATATGAGTAATCATTCATGACTCATTTACATGAAAACAAAATTACATATCCTTTATATCTAATCCATACACCAACGACCAAAAACACCTACAAACACTTTCATTCTTCAATTTTCTTCATTTAATTGATCTCTCTCAAGTTCTATATTCAAGTTCTAAGTGTTCTTCATAAATTCCAAAAGTTCTAGTTTCATAAAATCAAGAATACTTCCAAGATTGCAAGTTTACTTCCAAGTTTTCTAAATCCATTCCAAGTAATCATCCAAGATTAAGAAACCTTTGTTACTTACAGTAGGTTATCTTTCTAATACAAGGTAATAATCATATTCAAACTTTAATTCAATTTCTATAACTATAACAATCTTATTTCGAGTGGAAATCTTACTTGAAATTGTTTTCGTGTCATGATTCTGCTTCAAGAAATTTCAAGCCATCCAAGGATCCTTTGAAGCTAGATCCATTTTTCTAATTTCCAGTAGGTTTATCCAAGGAACTTGAGGTAGTAATGATGTTCATAACATCATTCGATTCATACATAAAAAGCTGTCTTATTCAACGTTATAAACTTGTAATCACTAGAACATAGTTTAGTTAATTCTAAACTTGTTCGCAAATAAAGTTATTCCTTCTAACTAGACTTTTAAAATCAACTAAATACATGTTCTATATCTATATGATATGCTAACTTAATGATTTAAAACCCGGAAACACGATAAACACCATAAAACTGGATATACGCCGTCGTAGTAAAACCGGGGGCTGTTTTGGTTGGGATAATTAAAAGCTAAGAAGAACTTTGATTTAAAAGCTATACTTCTGGAAAAATGATTTTTCTTATGAACATGAAACTATATCCAAAAATCATGGTTAAACTCAAAGTGAAAGCATGTTTTTCAAAATGGTCATCAAGATGTCGTTCTTTCGACGGAAATGACTACCTCTTTCAAAAATGACTTGTAACTTGTATTTCTGACTATAAACTTATACTTTTTCTATTTAGATTCATAAAGTTAAGTTCAATACGAAATCGTGGCCACTGGTGATCATATACATAGCATTGTATATGTATACTTTGTTTGCTATAGGCCAAAAGCAGAATTGCGCGGACTTTAAAGTCAAGATATGCAATATTCGCTGAAAATAAGAATAGCAGCTATATATCCGCACAAATAAAGGACTGCGGTTATGTATTCACTGAAATGCCAAACTGCGGTTTGATCCGCTGACTTTCCGCGGAGAGCCGAGCATCTCGCAGACCGCGGATATCATGGATACTATAAATAGGGAGCTTGGCCTCTCATTTATGGGTTGTTGATTCTCTGCCATTTGCCTAAGCCTTTGTAGATTTCACTTGTGACTTTGCCCAAGGACTTCTTACATTGAGTTAAGGTGAATCATGCTAATCGATAACGAAGACCGGGTCAGGGTGGTTGATCACTTGATAGTTAAAGTGAAAAACGATCATCGGGGCCCAAAATAATCATCGAACATCCCATCCTCCATTAAAATCTTATTGTACTCAATCCGTAATTAAGCAACATCATTAATTAAGGATTGATCAATTGGCGCCATCCGTGGGACACGTTTTACAAATTAAACTGAAAATTTTTTGTTTTACGCCGATTAAACAATTAATTCAACGGTTTAATTTCAAATCGTGTTTTTGTTGTGATGATTTGCAGGTGTTTTTTCCAATACGCAAATTGTTAATATGCTTAACAATCATGACGTCGAATGCAAAACAAACTGGCGTCTCTGCGAATGCTGATGCATTGCCTGGCGATTCGCAGAACGTTATCGTATTTTCAATGCAAACAGATGCAAGTGTTACTGCGGGAAAATCGGTCCAGGAAACGAATGCTAAAAAATCTAATGCAAACAATGCTAACGATTCGCAGCCTGAAGCTGCCGCTGAAAAAATGATCGCACGCAGAACGTTATTGCAAAATCGCGAAGAATCAATTGCTGAAGGAAAGCGAGCGAAAATCTTATCGGGAAAATCCAGTTTACGCACTGAGAAAATTGTTAATACTGCTATTGAGCAAGCCAAAAGAGACGCTAAGCATAATTGTGAATCTCGCATACTGCGCACATACTTATGGCCATTAAGTGGTTCAGGATCACAAAGTGATCGGTTGGTTCTTGAGCACAATGACAGCGATAGTGATAACGCGGATGATCAAATCCACGCGCGCTCCGCACACAAGTCCAGATTGGCGAAAGCGCCAAGGCAGGAAGATGAATTTTCTGATGACTTAGACAGCGCAGAAGAGTTTGTTAAAAATCCATACGTCAAGCGAAAGCGACCACCAACACCTTTCCCTCGCTATGGGGAGGAAGGTGAAGCGTCTGAAGCAGCGCGCAGAGAAAACGCCCAAAAATTTTTAGCAGATGCTTTCAGAAGCATTGCGCGGAAATCAATGCAGCATAAGTTCGATCAGCCAAATTTTCTGCAACATATGCTTACCAAATTCTGTGCGGATAACACAGACATTCGCGCCAAAAAGGCAACAGAAATTACCACTGCTGCAGATAAATTTGTCCAGCACATTTCTGACTATCCAATTGTTTCTCCGTCGATTGTGCCGGCGACGTTGGGAGTTTAATCAGGCCTCACTGATCCCTTGGATTTTCTGCAACGCTTTGAGGGCGTCGTAAGCACTTACAACTGGGATGAACCAGTTGCATGTAGAGTGTTTCCTATGGCCTTGCAGGGGTCAGCAAGGGAATGGTTTCACAGCTTGCCATCTCGCAGTATCGTTGGCTTTGTGGATCTGCGAGAAAAGTTTTTGCTGCAGTTTCAAAATTTATTACCACAGAAAAAGACACATATAGAGTGTCACGATATTAAACAATGTAACAAGGAGACTCTAAATGCGCTACTTACGCAGTATATTTATGAGTGTCAGAAAATTCCGCGGTTGAATGAAGATCAGAAAATTTCTGGTTTCTTGCATGCTATCAACCCACAGCGACACCCTACGCTTGTGCGGCGATTAAGAAGAGATGTCCCGCAGTCATTCGCAAAAGTGCAACAGGAAACTTATGATTATATCCGCGGAGGAGAAGATAGCAGTATTACCCCTGCATGTGGCTGGGGTAGAGATAAAAGTTGGCGAGATGACAATGACTCTTTCAGAGATGGTAACAGTGATAGCAATCGCGGTCCAGTCTTTTAAAGAAAAAATGGTGGCGGCAGATATCAGCGTAATGACAGGTTTCAAGGTCAGAACGATAACAATTCATATGGCCGTAATAACCGCTATTCTACGCGCAAGTGGAATAATGAGTCATTCAATATCATTCAGATGCTAACAAAAACGCCCAAAGAAATCTTACTGCAAGAGCGAGTTGCTATGTCTTTCCCTGATCCGCAGCCATTGGGACAAAACAGCAGGCGTGACAGATCAAAGTTTTGTGTCTTTCACGACGATTACGGTCATGACACCATCGCTGCAGAGATTTAGCGGAATTTATTGCAGAAGCGTATGAACAGGGTAAGTTGGACCATTTGGTGGCGCATAACTCATCCAGCACTGCGAATGCGATCATTATGCCAGCTGAAGCTAATGGTTCGAGTGCCCCAAACGCGGTTGAGCGGAAAGCTCCTGCGATGAAAAATTTGGGAGTACGGATGGTAAATAAGAAAGAAAATCAGCGCAGGGTACAAGTGATTAATGTGGTGGAAGTGCACGGTGAAATGTCAGTGCTGCAAATTTCGGCGCAAATTGTTAGCTGGAAATGTCCCTCTATTACATTTCCCTCAGCGCGTTTGAATGCGGATGTTGATAAGCCCGTGGTTATTTCATGTCGTGTTGCTAATACCGGCATTATAATCATGAAGGTACATGTTGACACTGGTAGCAGTGTAGATATCATGTACGAGCAATGTTTTCTCAAGCTGCCCGCACAAATTCAGGCTTTGATGAAACCTACTGCGGTTTCATTGGCTGGTTTTTCGGGAGAATCATCATGGCCTGTTGGCAAATTGGAATTACAAATGGAATTGGTTGATGATAGCGATGAGTCGCTAAGGCGTCAAGCCTTATTGAATTTGTACATTATGCGGAATCAATCGCGGTTCAATATGATACTTGGCCGCACAGCTTTGCGCATGTTTGGCGCTATGTAACAACCCGTCCTTATCCACCTGGACGAAGTCATCAACATTTGGTCCCATTGCGATGATCGACTCCAAGTAATGTCCTTAAAATGAGCAAATGCACAGCGGAAGACTTAATTCGTACCTGAGAATAAACATGCTTTAAAGTGTCAACCAAATGGTTGGTGAGTTCATAGGTTTATCATAACAATCTTTTTAATATATTAATAGACCACATGATTTCATAATCATAAACATAATACACTCACAAGTGTATGTAAAGCATTCTAAGTAGTTGAGCACTTGGTAACCATACTTAACATTTAATCAACGTCGCATATTCCCTTTATTATGAAATCTCCCTACACTGTACCAAGTGTAGTCACCAAAACGAAGTACTGTGCAACCGTTGAATACTGGTCGTCCAGTCCGGTTGGGGTTGTCAGGCCCGATAGATCTATCAACAGGATTCGCGTTTACAATACCCATGTAAATAGTAGTTACCAAGCTACAGGGAAATATGCCAGTGGTACAACTCAACGTAGAATATATTTTTAAGTACTTGTGTCTATTTCGTAAATATTTATAAAAGCAGCGCATGTATTCTCAGCCCAAAAATATATATTGCAAAAGCAATTAAAAAGGGAGCAAATGAAACTCACAATAATGTATTTTGTAGTAAAAATACATATGACGTCTTTGAACAAATATAGGGTTGGTCTCGGATTCACGAACCTATATCATTTATATATATATTAACACATATAATTATAATCGAACGAATTTACAAATTAATAGTTATATAATTGTTATCTTAATTAAGTGTTTCATTAAAACCCTAATAAGTTACATTTATTAATATTTATTATTAAAATATTAATATAGTTATGTTATATGTAGTAAATATATCTTTACATAACTAATAGTTATTTGACAAAATAATATTGATAATAATAATAACTAAAAGTTGTTTTATTTTACAATAATAATAATAATAGTTATAATGATAATAATATTGATAATATGAAAATAATAATATTAATTTCAAAATAATAATAATGATAGTAATAATAATAATTTTGATAAATATGATAATCTTTCTAATAATGATAATAATAATAGTAATGATAATACTTTTAATATAAATGATAGTTTTTAATAAAAATGATAATAATAATAATATTAATGATATTTTTAATAATAATTTTAATAATACTAATAATAAAAATAATAATAATAATAATAATAATAATAATAATAATAATAATAATAATAATAATAATAATAATAATAATAATAATAATAATAATAATTAGATAAATAACTACCTTAAGGAAGTAGCCCTAACGAGTTTCCTAAGTCCGGGTTTGAACCCGCGACGTCCCGCTAACCCGATAACAACCTAAACTCCTCCTTCATCATAACAATATCATAATCGTACTTATGATCATAATCATTATTATTACTTCGTTCATCGCCATTAACATAACCGTATCACCATCAAAATCTAGTCATTTACTCTTTATCATCGTACACTTATCATCATCTTCCTATAACATAATCATAATTATAATCGTTTGATAATCATAATCATAATCATAAATCATAATCATAAATCATAATCATAATCATAAATTATAAGTTATAACTCATGATCATAATCATAAATTCGTGATCATAATTATCATATATCTATCACGATTATAATCTTACATCTCATATCATCCTCGCTTTAAATCATCAACTATATGATATCGCCTTTATCTCCATCATTCATCATCATATATATGTACGTTCTTCATTATCTTTCCAATATTATCATCTATTCGGCCCAATCCACAAGGAACATGGCAGTCCATTCGGTAATGGGCCAACAGAATTATATGATCAATTTCGGCCCAATCAAACTCGGCCAACTTGCAAACCCAATTATAGAAACAACTTCATTTGATTTATAGGTACTCGTATCTTTTAGTGGTACAGCTAATATATTTGACAGATAAACTTTACAGCTCATCCTATTTTTTTTTCATTATATATATCGTTTCATCAATATATCTCCATAAATAATATATATCGTTTCATCAATATATCTCCAGCTAATATATCTTTTTATTATAAACTTTACAGCTCAATATTTATCTCCATCGTTGCCGTCACCATCAATATATCATAATCTTACATCCATTGTTACTCTCATACCGTCATCTTACTTGGGTTGTTACCCTTCGGACAGAAGCATAACACAAGAAGGGTTTCGGTTTAGTTTGAATAGAACAGGAACAGAAACAAATATTGTGCAGCAACAGGCCACAAGGTTTCGAGTGATGGTGGTCTCGTTGGTGGTTTGAAATAGAAACAGTCACATGGCGGCAACCGGTGGTGGTTTCATGGCTGTTACAGTTGAAAACGAAAGGATTTTCTTTTGGGTTTGGGCCGTCTAATAGGAAAAAGAAAAAAAATATATAAATGGGTTTGATGTTGGATGGTGGTGTTCTTGATGAAGATGGAGAAGGAGGTGCAGTGTTGGTGTTGAGTCATGTTCGAGCAGGTGTGTTTTGGTTCTGATGAAAATAGAAAAGTTAGTAGATTTGGCTCGATCATAGGGTTGGTTCTCATGACATAAAGTTGCAGCGACCAGGATCCATTCTAGCAGCTGTAGTCCACGATGACATTAGAAAGAATAGCTGCAGTTGCAGAATAGTAACGAGGGTGTTTGAGTTAGAAATAGTTTTAACCGGTAATTTCAAAAAGGAGAACGAAGGTGGTGATTGTTAGTGGTTTGTTCATAGTAATTGGAAATGGCGAGAGTGGAGGTATATAGGTGGTTGTTTGTGTCAAAGTGGTGATCAAATGGGTTTAGGGTGACGATAGTGGTTGCTCATAAGGTGGTGATCTCGGTGGTAGTGGTTTGTGTAGGTTTAGGGTAGCCGTGGAGGATAATAGCCCGATGGTGGTTTAAGGGGTTAGGAGGTGGTGATGTTTAAAGGTTGATGGTGGTTAATGGTTATGTTTGGACAGATTATAATAACAATGAAGTGGTGGTGATGGGTTTGATCATGGTGATGAGTGACGGTTGAATTAAAAACATGAAAGATAGTTGGTGGTTTTGATTCATGAAGTAAATGAAAGAATGATGATGGATAGTGTTGTCTGCTCGTTGAAACAAGAAGAGGATGAAACTCTCCTTCCTTTTGCATATGATAACCCTTATATACACATATAATACATATATAATTGATAATGGATTGGATTATGACAGATAACAAACACCACTATATATGTTTCCAATTACAACACAAATTGGTAAATAATAATAATTAATTACGTTTACAAAAATGTGTGGCAATAATTAGCAGCCATATTCTTTGGATCTTTATGTATCGACATTCAATATTAGAGTATTATTTCGTATTCCGTTGTTAAGTAGTGGCTGATAAAAATGTTCACAACAATCCCATATTTTTAATTTAACTATATTTATTTATTTTAATCATATAATATTTTAATTTATAATAATTTTATTTATATATTTATTTACACATAATGGTTCGTGAATCGTCGAGACTGGTTGAGGTCAATTGAATATATAAAACAGTTCAAAATTGTTGAGATCCAACCTAACAGACTTCACTTTTCGTGCCAAAGATACAAAATCGTATCGAGAGTTTGGTTCAAAATTAGTCGAAATTTTCCGGGTCGTGACAGTACCCACCCGTTAAAGAAATTTCGTCCCCGAAATTTGATAGAGGTGGTCATGGCTAACAATAAAATTGTTTTCATTACGAATATGAGTTGATAAAAAAAAATTTTATCATCATTGAGTAATATAGATAAAACAATTTGATTTCTCGAAGCGTACGAATGAAGCTGTCACTTAAAGAGTGAATCTAGAAAATAAAGCTCGTTTTTACTTTTGACATAGTCACTGTTAAATTCTGGAATTCAAGGGATTTAAGGAAATATTCTAATCAGAAAGAAAATGTATTAGCACGAATTATTAGCAACTGTTGGAATTACGGAAGAACATAAATATCAAGAAAATATTTTCGTGATATGCTTAGAAATTAAGTAGAATGAAAGAGTCGTGTGACATGGCACATGATGAGGGTAAGATCTATGAATCATCATCATGTTACATTAGAAATTTAGCATGACTTACTGTAATATAACCACGTTGGCCCGGCGTCATTATATTATACTAACTCATGCTTCAATTCCCTACAATTCTCCAAAAATCATCCATAATTTAAACTCAAATTTTACAGAATGATAGAAACCAAAATAGTTTCTTTTATGATGTAACATAGATAGCACGAGGAGATAGATAATTTCGAACAAGAATATATACGAATATATCTTCAGAAATATCGAAGATATTTATGACGATATTTTGGAATTTCTAAGATCGAAGGTTGATGAAGAAAAATTTTCCGCAAGGTTTTAACATGACTTTGGAGCAAGATATTTTCTAACGATTTCATCGGATCTAGAATTACCTGGATTCTTTGAATATAGGGTTTGGTCCTTGTATTTATCCTTGCTCTCCTTCATGGTTTGCTCAATCCAATTTTCAGTACCAAATTTTCTATCGAGCGTTCCTAACACTTCCTTCTTTATCATCACTTTTGGCCATTAAGACCATCTACAACATGCTGCTTCGTCAGCATTTTCAAAGTTAACGGATCTGGGTCATCGGTTATCAAACCGAGGTGTTTTCAGGAGAATTGCGTTTTGAGATGATTAAATGCTGATGGTAGTATGGTGGAATATGAAAGGTTCTACGGTAACGATAAAATAGTACGCATATATATAAAGGTTATAATAAGGTTATTTTGAGTGAAAAGTCGAAGCTGTCTTGTTGGAGCTGTGACAAAATTTGGCTATTTTGAAAAAGAACTGCAAAGTTATTTTGAGCAATAATAACACTAAAGGAATTAGCATAGCTACATATTAAACGTTTACTCAGTTTCCGAGAGTTTCTCATGTGCATAACTATATGCATAAATCTTTTCTTCCGTAGATGAAGTGCGGTTGGTTCATCCTCTCGATTGAGTTTTTTTTTTTCAAGAATCAAGAAAGATTTGAACGCAGATTGTAATCGTCAAGATACAAATTAGGTTTAAAATGAGATCAAGTGGCAAACTTGAAGAAATGTTTAGTTTCATATGTTACAATCAATATTTTAATTCATTTTAATTGTCCAATATTATTAGTCCACCGTCGATAGTCCACAGTTAACAATCCAATAATTCATATATAGTTTAATATATAATATTCGAATTAATTAATACGTTTCGTGACCCGTATACGTTTCAGACTCGATCACAACTCAAACTATATATATTATTGTAGAATCAACCTCAACCATGTATAGCTAACTCCTGCATTACTGCATATAGAGTGTCTATGGTTATTCCAAATAATATATATAGATGCGTCGATATGATATGTCAAAACCTTGTATACGTGTCCCGATATTAAAAATGCGTAAAAATAAATAACCGAAATTAAATGACGATAAATAAAGTGCGTAAAGTAAATAACAGAAATTAAATGACGATAAGTAAAATTGCGAGAATGTAAATTGCGATAAATAAAATGTAACCAGTTAGCTAGGAACAGTTAGCTAGGAACAGTTAGCGTGGATTCTTAACAATATTTCAATTAGTTAGTTCGTTTGTTTCTAACAAATTTTACTTTGTCCGATGTTTTCTTCATTATGCCACTTGTTGGATTCTGATAGATCAAAATCCAAATATGAAATTGAATGAAAATGGTTATTCTGTGGTGAACGGGTACGTATATCGGTGGATGTAAGTAAGATAGTAAACGACTGTTGAATCAGCTTCGAAGAATGTACATTGTAACTTATTAATGTGAAATCTGAATATTCCTCGGGTATTACCTACCCGTTAAAATATTTTCACAATTAACACTTTGTACTAAAGAATTTTTAATTACAATCTTTATGAAAACATATATACATATATATTTTCTTCAGATGCAATCATGGATTTAATGAGTTAATATGATATTAACTCATCTGATTTACCGTTAGAACAAGAATATATAATCTCTAAAACATTAGAGGTTACATAATCACTATGTCGAACTAAGATAAATGATGTAGAACGTCATGTAGAACGATGATTATACTCGAGGTACAGAATGAAATGTTGAAGCTGGTGACGCGGATGTTGTTCTTGGTGGTACTAGTGCTGTTGGTGCCGAGGCTGGTGATGTTACTGGTGTTGATGATACTGCTAGTGCTTGCAAATTGTGTACCGTGCTCTCTAGAGTTAACACCCGAGCTCGGAGTTCTTTAACTTCTTCTACTAACCCTGGTTGGTTATCAGTGTGAGGTAGAGGTCGGATATCTTCTCTAGTTCCGTTAATGGTAGCCTCAAGACGAAAAATTCTTGCAAAAAGGGTATAAACGGTGTTGCGAACAGGTTCGCCGGTGAGCGGGTCGAGCACTCCGACGTTAGGTGGTAAGTTCGGCTCGTGATATGGAGTACCTTCTTCATTTCTCCATAGGGTAAGTATTTCGCGAACCCATCCCCACTTTCTAAAGAAATCACGGTAGTTGATCGGTTGGTGCGCTCCCGTCACGCTATCTTCGGAGTCAGAAGAACTTGGTCGATTCGTAGATGCCATCGTACGCGATCACAGAAAAGATTTTTGGTATGAAAAGCTTAGTGACAGCAAATGATAGTTGGATGGTATTCTCAATGCATAATATGCCTAGATATATATAGTACCAGGATCCCTTAAATTACGGAGAAATTTACGGAAGATATCAGGCAAAGTTTATCGTAATAGATACGCTAAGATATAAATTTGTCTATACACTATCTATGCAATAAAGGTAGTAAGGCATGTCTAGACTTAGGAATGATAAGTAGGTAATTTCCTAAGGATGATAAGTAGATAATTTTCGACATGAAATGATAAGCAGAACTTTTGACATGCACACACGGTCGAAGTCCAGACTCATTAATGCATAAAAAAAAAAACTATCAGTTAGACACACTAATGTAAGACTTGGTTCACTAAGACCACCGCTCTGATACCACCTGTAACAACCCGTCCTTATCCACCTGGACGAAGTCATCAACATTTGGTCCCATTGCGATGATCGACTCCAAGTAAGGTCCTT
Source organism: Rutidosis leptorrhynchoides (assembly GCF_046630445.1). Lineage (NCBI taxonomy): Eukaryota > Viridiplantae > Streptophyta > Magnoliopsida > Asterales > Asteraceae > Rutidosis > Rutidosis leptorrhynchoides. Next base: position 211,004,255 of record NC_092339.1, read on the forward strand.
AAAATGAGCAAATGCACAGCGGAAGACTTAATTCGTACCTGAGAATAAACATGCTTTAAAGTGTCAACCAAAAGGTTGGTGAGTTCATAGGTTTATCATAACAATCTTTTTAATATATTAATAGACCACATGATTTCATAATCATAAACATAATACACTCGCAAGTGTATGTAAAGCATTCTAAGTAGTTGAGCACTTGGTAACCATACTTAACATTTAATCAACGTCGCATATTCCCTTTATTATGAAATCTCCCTACACTGTACCAAGTGTAGTCACCAAAACGAAGTACTGTGCAACCGTTGAATACTGGTCGTCCAGTCCGGTTGGGGTTGTCAGGCCCGATAGATCTATCAACAGGATTCGCGTTTACAATACCCATGTAAATAGTAGTTACCAAGCTACAGGGAAATATGCCAGTGGTACAACTCAACGTAGAATATATTTTTAAGTACTTGTGTCTATTTCGTAAATATTTATAAAAGCAGCGCATGTATTCTCAGCCCAAAAATATATATTGCAAAAGCAATTAAAAAGGGAGCAAATGAAACTCACAATAATGTATTTTGTAGTAAAAATACATATGACGTCTTTGAACAAATATAGGGTTGGTCTCGGATTCACGAACCTATATCATTTATATATATATTAACACATATAATTATAATCGAACGAATTTACAAATTAATAGTGATATAATTGTTATCTTAATTAAGTGTTTCATTAAAACCCTAATAAGTTACATTTATTAATATTTATTATTAAAATATTAATATAGTTATGTTATATGTAGTAAATATATCTTTACATAACTAATAGTTATTTGACAAAATAATATTGATAATAATAATAACTAAAAGTTGTTTTATTTTACAATAATAATAATAATAGTTATAATGATAATAATATTGATAATATGAAAATAATAATATTAATTTCAAAATAATAATAATGATAGTAATAATAATAATTTTGATAAATATGATAATCTTTCTAATAATGATAATAATAATAGTAATGATAATACTTTTAATATAAATGATAGTTTTTAATAAAAATGATAATAATAATAATATTAATGATATTTTTAATATTAATTTTAATAATACTAATAATAATAATAATAATAATAATAATAATAATAATAATAATAATAATAATAATAATAATAATAATAATAATAATAATAATAATAATAATAATAATAATAATAATTAGATAAATAACTACCTTAAGGAAGTAGCCCTAACGAGTTTCCTAAGTCCGGGTTTGAACCCACGACGTCCCGCTAACCCGATAACAACCTAAACTCCTCCTTCATCATAACAATATCATAATCGTACTTATGATCATAATCATTATTATTACTTCGTTCATCGCCATTAACATAACCGTATCACCATCAAAATCTAGTCATTTACTCTTTATCATCGTACACTTATCATCATCTTCCTATAACATAATCATAATTATAATCGTTTGATAATCATAATCATAATCATAAATCATAATCATAAATCATAATCATAATCATAAATTATAAGTTATAACTCATGATCATAATCATAAATTCGTGATCATAATTATCATATATCTATCACGATTATAATCTTACATCTCATATCATCCTCGCTTTAAATCATCAACTATATGATATCGCCTTTATCTCCATCATTCATCATCATATATATGTACGTTCTTCATTATCTTTCCAATATTATCATCTATTCGGCCCAATCCACAAGGAACATGGCAGTCCATTCGGTAATGGGCCAACAGAATTATATGATCAATTTCGGCCCAATCAAACTCGGCCAACTTGCAAACCCAATTATAGAAACAACTTCATTTGATTTATAGGTACTCGTATCTTTTAGTGGTACAGCTAATATATTTGACAGATAAACTTTACAGCTCATCCTATTTTTTTTCATTATATATATCGTTTCATCAATATATCTCCATAAATAATATATATCGTTTCATCAATATATCTCCAGCTAATATATCTTTTTATTATAAACTTTACAGCTCAATATTTATCTCCATCGTTGCCGTCACCATCAATATATCATAATCTTACATCCATTGTTACTCTCATACCGTCATCTTACTTGGGTTGTTACCCTTCGGACAGAAGCATAACACAAGACGGGTTTCGGTTTAGTTTGAATAGAACAGGAACAAAAACAAATATTGTGCAGCAACAGGCCACAAGGTTTCGAGTGATGGTGGTATCGTTGGTGGTTTGAAACAGAAACAGTCACATGGCGGCAACCGGTGGTGGTTTCATGGCTGTTACAGTTGAAAACGAAAGGATTTTCTTTTGGGTTTGGGCCGTCTAATAGGAAAGAAAAAAAATATATAAATGGGTTTGATGTTGGATGGTGGTGTTCTTGATGAAGATGGAGAAGGAGGTGCAGTGTTGGTGTTGAGTCATGTTCGAGCAGGTGTGTTTTGGTTCTGATGAAAATAGAAAAGTTAGTAGATTTGGCTCGATCATAGGGTTGGTTCTCATGACATAAAGTTGCAGCGACCAGGATCCATTCTAGCAGCTGTAGTCCACGATGACATTAGAAAGAATAGCTGCAGTTGCAGAATAGTAACGAGGGTGTTTGAGTTAGAAATAGTTTTAACCGGTAATTTCAAAAAGGAGAACGAAGGTGGTGATTGTTAGTGGTTTGTTCATAGTAATTGGAAATGGCGAGAGTGGTGGTGTATAGGTGGTTGTTTGAGTCAAAGTGGTGATCAAATGGGTTTAGGGTGACGATAGTGGTTGCTCATAAGGTGGTGATCTCGGTGGTAGTGGTTTGTGTAGGTTTAGGGTAGCCGTGGAGGATAATAGCCCGATGGTGGTTTAAGGGGTTAGGAGGTGGTGATGTTTCAAGGTTGATGGTGGTTAATGGTTATGTTTGGACAGATTATAATAACAATGAAGTGGTGGTGACGGGTTTGATCATGGTGATGAGTGACGGTTGAATTAAAAACATGAAAGATAGTTGGTGGTTTTGATTCATGAAGTATATGAAAGAATGATGATACATAGTGTTGTCTGCTCGTTGAAACAAGAAGAGGATGAAACTCTCCTTCCTTTTGCATATGATAACCCTTATATACACATATAATACATATATAATTGATAATGGATTGGATTATGATAGATAACAAACACCACTATATATGTTTCCAATTACAACACAAATTGGTAAATAATAATAATTAATTACGTTTACAAAAACGTGTGGCAATAATTAGCAGCCATATTCTTTGGATCTTTATGTATCGACATTCAATATTAGAGTATTATTTCGTATTCCGTTGTTAAGTAGTGGCTGATAAAAATGTTCACAACAATCCCATATTTTTAATTTTACTATATTTATTTATTTTAATCATATAATATTTTAATTTATAATAATTTTATTTATATATTTATTTACACATAATGGTTCGTGAATCGTCGAGACTGGTTGAGGTCAATTGAATATATAAAACAGTTCAAAATTGTTGAGATCCAACCTAACAGACTTCACTTTTCGTGCCAAAGATACAAAATCGTATCGAGAGTTTGGTTCAAAATTAGTCGAAATTTTCTGGGTCGTGACACGCTATACCATCTACAATACATGGTATGCTAAAGTTTTCTGCTAATAAGGGTATTGGCACGCTGATTTCTGCGGAAATGGAGCCTTCATGTGCTATGGTTATGACAAGTGCGGATATGTGTGTTGAAGGGCATTCAGTTAACCCTGCTTAGTGCGAAAATGATTAACAAAATATTGTATTGAAATTCCATTAATGCGAGACATGTTATGTTCATGATTTAAATAATGTAATGTGAATTAATAAAGAATAAAGCGAAGTTAATTTCAGTGTTAGTACTTGTTTCTTTAAACAGCGAAAACACTGCGTGTGGCCACGCGTAGTGTTTATTTCGCAGAATACAAATACTTATCTTTTTGAAACACTAAGTTAATGTTTGCTCTGCGGATGCTTTAAGTAAGGTGGCATTGTTTTCACTAAACATGACCTGCTTAAATTAATATATCAATACATAACTGTATTGCGAAATATTTTGCAGAAAAGCCAAGTGATGAAATTGCCCACTTATGTTAATAAAAATTGTGAAAGGATAAATTTTCCTAAGTGTTTGATCTTGCCAACACTTAGATGCTTCGCAATGCTAGATTTTACCTAAGGATCGTTTTGTCAGACTTAGAAGATTCATAATGTTAAAAGATTGTTTCGCACAAAGTACGCTTTGTTATGTGCACAATAACGAATGCGGAAATTGCAATGGACAAGTCTGAATTATGAATAATTAAAGTAAAAGAGCTATAAAAATAAAAAAGTTGCAACTGCGAACTGCGAACTGCGAAAAAGTAATTAATATTAAACGCATATGCAACGCGGAATCTTACAATAGACGAAAGTTGTAATTGCGAAAATACATTCAATAAGCAAATTAGTTAAGGTAAAGCTAAAATTCTAATGCTTTGATATCTGCAAATGTAACGCCTTCCCGCTGACTGAGTTCCTCAAGAACAGGTATGTTGATTTTCTCAACCTCTTTCTTTGCCCTCTCAAGTATTTCGCGAGCATCATCGGTGGCGATAATTTCTTTCGCCATGTCAGAGGGAAGAGGTTGCGAAAGATCGCCAAGTTGGCATAATAAATCGTGCCAATCGCAGCGAGTGGCGAGCTTTGATGCTTGGGCATATGTTTGAAATTTTTCAGTGACTGGCTCGGAGTCCATCACTTTATCCGCAAATGTCGGTAGATATTTGACTAGCTGTGCGAACTCGTGTTCCGCGACCTCTGCCCTTCTTTTAAGTCGGGCGTTCTCTTCCATCACCTTTTCAAGCCGCTATTCATCCTTTAGCGCCCTTCTCTCTTGGGCGTTGGCAGCCTTAGTTGCTTTCTCATACTCGTCTGACATCTCAGTAAAACGCTCCATGCTGTCGACTGTCAGATAAATTGCATTGTAGCAATTATGCAATCATTGCCTGGCCGCCTCAGGATAAGACGGTTTGCGGTATTGCTCCCTTGTTTCTTCAGGAACAAATTTATAAAGCCTTTGGTACAGCTTAAACGCCCGATCTGCTGCGGCAGTTTCTTCCGCATTGGCTTCTCCTTCCTCTTCCTGGTTGGAAGCTTCTGCGTCAGATGGAAGTGATAGATCTTCATTCCCGAGTTCATTTAGAACATCTGTAGGGATTCTCCCTCTGATGTTATAAAGCGGTGTAGCGTTAGCGGATGACCCTGGAAGAATAGCTATAAACAGATCAGCTAATATAGCAAGTTCATGCCAATATAAACAATGCGTAATCAAATAAATACTGCGAAATAGCATTTGCTTACTTGCTTCTTGTTCAGAGTGAGTGCGCAGGCGTTTCCTGCGTGGAGTGGGAGTCGTATCCGCAACCTTGCGCTTACCGCGGTCCTCACCTCCAATAATAAAGCATGTATTGATGATCGGTTCATCAATAAGAATAATGTTGCCGTCGCCATTTTTTAGGCGACGAGCAGGGCTAATCCTGCTTATATCAGCGGACCTCATGACAAGGTCAAGTGCAACCGCTGAAAAAAAAAGCGCGTAAAGTTATGCAAAGCAAAAATATTGCGAAAAATGAAAGTACGATTGATACATTGCGATAAAGTTAAGCGGCATACTGTTTTTTGATTTATCAACTAAAAGCGCATCATAGTCGCTCCACGGCCATTGAATCGACACTCTGTCAATGTACAGCGGTACATTCGAGTAAGGTCGCAGAAATATACCCGCGTTTTTAAGTATCTTGAGAGTGTCATTCTCAAGATCATCGAGTACATGCCTCTCATTGACGTCGAGATTAAGCTCTGTACACCACGTTTTTGGTATTTTGCTATTAACATATGCGGTATCGTTAATATAGAAGAAGGAACTGCGCCAATTCCCAATTGAATCTTTTGGTGAATTCATTACGCCAAGTTTACTGCGGAAAGAAAACCACCCAACGTCATATAGCACCAGGCTATTGCACATCCGAAAAACGTTTAGCAGCGGTGGTTGGCTGATGGCGTTGTAATACATCTCAAATAGCACAATCTTGTTAATTGCGTTAGGATGCAACTGCGCCATAGCGATGTTATAATATTCGCAAACGCTGCCAAAAAAATGGGTAAGGGGAAATCGAAGGTTGCCTTGAGAAATGGCAACCTCGTACACGGATATCATCCCTTTAGGTGGAGTATCGGCTCGCTGCTCTGCCGCAGGCACGGTAGGAATGAATTGGGCAAGTGGTGGGTACCATTCTTGCAAAGTTTGCAGTTTTGCTTCCGTCATGTAGGAAACATATCCTCCGGGAGTGTGCATTGAAGAAGACGATGCCATTTGCAAAGAAATTGGATGATGAAATTGAAGAAATTAAAGATTGAAATTGATTAATTGCACGGTACGATTATGATTCAACAAATTTGAATGCGAAATTGGGAAAGGAAAGCGTAAAGTTTTTGTGCGGCGTTGTCTGCTATTTATAATTGGGATTAGGGCGAGCAAGTTGAAAAGGTAATCATTGAATTTTAACGGCTGTAATTACTGTGACGCGTAAAACGGTAAAAATCTAGCCGTTAAAATAAGCTGATTTGACAGAATAGCGAAAGTTACCGTTGTAATTACGCGTTGAGCTTAATTAAAACAACGGTAATAAATGGGCGGTAAGAAATATTAAAATATTGTTTGCGAAATATTTTAAGAAAGACTTCTTTATTTTTAGAGTTTATCATGATGCATTGGCTTCGCGAAAATGTATCATAATAAACTGGGGGGACTTGATCATATACATAGCATTGTATATGTATACTTTGTTTGCTACAGGCCAAAAGCAGAATTGCGCGGATTTTAAAGTCAAGATATGCAATATTCGCTGAAAATAAGAATAGCAGCTATATATCCGCACAAATAAAGGACTGCTCGATGATTATCCGCACAAATAAGATTTTAATGGAGGATGGGATGTTCGATGATTATTTTGGGCCCCGATGATCGTTTTTCACTTTAACTATCAAGTGATCAACCACCCTGACCCGGTCTTCGTTATCGATTAGCATGATTCACCTTAACTCAATGTAAGAAGTCCTTAGACAAATGGCAGAGAATCAACAACCCATAAATGAGAGGCCAAGCTCCCTATTTATAGTATCCGTGATATCCGCGGTCTACATAACCGCAGTCCTTTATTTGTGCGGATATATAGCTGCTATTCTTATTTTTAGCGAATATTGCATATCTTGACTTTAAAGTCTGCGCAATTCTGCTTTTGGCCTATAGCAAACAAAGTATACATATACAATGCTATGTATATGATCAAGTCCCCCCAGTTTATTATGATACATTTTCGCGAAGCCAATGCATCATGATAAACTCTAAAAATAAAGAAGTCTTTCTTAAAATATTTCACAAACAATATTTTAATATTTCTTACCGCCCATTTATTACCGTTGTTTTAATTAAGCTCAACGCGTAATTACAACGGTAACTTTCGCTATTCTGTCAAATCAGCTTATTTTAACGGCTAGATTTTTACCGTTTTACGCGTCACAGTAATTACAGCCGTTAAAATTCAATGATTACCTTTTCAACTTGCTCGCCCTAATCCCAATTATAAATAGCAGACAACGCCGCACAAAAACTTTACGCTTTCCTTTCCCAATTTCGCATTCAAATTTGTTGAATCATAATCGTACCGTGCAATTAATCAATTTCAATCTTTAATTTCTTCAATTTCATCATCCAATTTATTTGCAAATGGCATCGTCTTCTTCAATGCACACTCCCGGAGGATATGTTTCCTACATGACGGAAGCAAAACTGCAAACTTTGCAAGAATGGTACCCACCACTTGCCCAATTCATTCCTACCGTGCCTGTGGCAGAGCAGCGAGCCGATACTCCCCCTAAAGGGATGATATCCTTGTACGAGGTTGCCATTTCTCAAGGCAACCTTCGATTTCCCCTTACCCGTTTTTTTGGCAGCGTTTGCGAATATTATAACATCGCTATGGCGCAGTTGCATCCTAACGCAATTAACAAGATTGTGCTATTTGAGATGTATTGCAACGCCATCAGCCAACCCCCGCTGCTAAACGTTTTTCGGATGTGCAATAGCCTGGTGCTATATGACGTTGGGTGGTTTTCTTTCCGCAGTAAACTTGGCGTAATGACTTCACCAAAATATTCAATTGGGAATTGGCGCAGTTCCTTCTTCTATATTAACGATACTGCATATGTGAATAGCAAAATACCGAAAACGTGGTGTACAGAGCTTAATCCCAACGTCAATGAGAGGCCTGTACTCGATGATCTTGAGAATGACCCTCTCAAGATACTTAAAAACGCGGGTATATTTCTGCGACCTTACTCGAATGTACCGATGTACATTGGCAGAGTGTCGATCCAATGGCCGTGGAGCGACTATGATGCGCTTTTAGTTGACCAATCAAAAAACAGTATGCCGCTTAACTTTATCGCAATGTATCAATCGTACTTTCATTTTTCGCAATATTTTTGCTTTGCATAACTTTATGCGCTTTTATTTTTTCAGCGGTTGCACTTGACCTTGTCATGAGGTCCGCTGATATAAGCAGGATTAGCCCTGCCCTTCGCCTAAAAAATGGCGACGGCAACATTATTCTTATTGATGAATCGATCATCAATACATGCTTTATTATTGGAGGTGAGGACCGCGGTAAGCGCATGGTTGCTGATACGACTCCCACTCCACGCAGGAAACGCCTGCGCACTCACTCTGAACAAGAAGCAAGTAAGCAAATGCTATTTCGCAGTATTTATTTGATTACGCATTGTTTATATTGGCATGAACTTGCTATATTTGCTTATCTGTTTATAGCTATTCTTCCAGGGTCATCCGCTGAAGCTACACCGCTTTATAACATCAGAGGGAGAATCCCTACAGATGTTCTTAATGAACCCGGGAATGAAGATCTATCACTTCCATCTGACGCAGAAGCTTCCAACCAGGAAGAGGAAGGAGAAGCCAATGCGGAAGAAACTGCCGCAGCAGATCGGACGTTTAAGCTGTACCAAAGGCTTTATAAATTTGTTCCTGAAGAAACAAGGGAACAATACCGCAAACTGTCTTATCCCAAGGCTGCCAGGCAACGACTGCATAATTGCTATAATGCAATTTATCTAACAGTCGATAGCATGGAGCGTTTTACTGAGATGTTAGATGAGCATGAGAAAGCAACTAAAGCTGCCAACGCCCAAGAGAGAAGGGCGCGAAAGGCTGAATCGCGGCTTGAAAAGGTGATGGAAGAGAACGCCCGACTTAAAAAAAGGCCAGAGGTCGTGGAACACGAGTTCGCACAGCTAGTCAAATATCTACCGACATTTGCGGATAAAGTGATGGACTCCGAGCCAGTCACTGAAAAATTTCAAACATATGCCCAAGCATCAAAGCTCGCCACTCGCTGCGAGTGGCACGATTTATTATGCCAACTTGGCGATCTTTCGCAACCTCTTCCCTCTGACATGGCGAAAGAAATTATCGCCACCGATGATGCTCGCGAAATACTTGAGAGGGCAAAGAAAGAGGTTGAGAAAATCAACATACCTGTTCTTGAGGAACTCAGTCAGCGGGAAGGCGTTACATTTGCAGATATCAAAGCATTAGAATTTTAGCTTTGCCTTAACTAATTTGCTTATTGAATGTATTTTCGCAATTACAACTTTCGTCTGTTGTAAGATTCCGCGTTGCATACGCGTTTAATATTAATTACTTTTTCGCAGTTCGCAGTTGCAACTTTTTTATTTTTATAGCGCTTTTACTTTAATTATTCATAATTCAGACTTGTCCATTGCAATTTCCGCATTCGTTATTGTGCACATAACAAAGCGTACTTTGTGCGAAACAATCTTTTAACATTATGAATCTTCTAAGTCCGACAAAACGATCCTTAGGTAAAATCTAGCATTGCGAAGCATCTAAGTGTTGGCAAGATCAAACACTTAGGAAAATTTATCCTTTCGCAATTTTTATTAACATAAGTGGGCAATTTCATCACTTGGCTTTTCTGCAAAATATTTCGCAATACAGTTATGTATTGATATATTATTTTAAGCAGGTCATGTTTAGTGAAAACAATACCACCTTACTTAAAGCATCCGCAGAGCAAACATTAACTTAGTGTTTCAAAAAGACAAGTATTTGTATTCTGCGAAATAAACACTACGCGTGGCCACACGCAGTGTTTTCGCTGTTTAAAGAAACAAGTACTAACACTGAAATTAACTTCGCTTTATTCTTTATTAATTCGCATTACATTATTCAAATCTTGAACATAACATGTCTCGCATTAATGGAATTTCAATACAATATTTTGTTAATCATTTTCGCACTAAGCAGGGTTAACTGAATGCCCTTCAACACACATATCCACACTTGTCATAACCATAGCACATGAAGGCTCCATTTTTGCAGAAATCAGCGTGCCAATACCCTTATTAGCAGAAAACTTTAGCATACCATGTATTGTAGATGGTATAGAGCCAAACATGCGCAAAGCTGTGCGGCCAAGTATCATATTGAACCGCGATTGATTCCGCATAATGTACAAATTCAATAAGGCTTGACGCCTTAGCGACTCATCGCTATCATCAACCAATTCCATTTGTAATTCTAATTGGCCAACAGGCCATGATGATTATCCCGAAAAACCAGCCAATGAAACCGCAGTAGGTTTCATCAAAGCCTGAATTTGTGCAGGCAGCTTGAGAAAACATTGCTCGTACATGATATGTACACTGCTACCAGTGTCAACATGTATCTTCATGATTATAATGCCGGTATTAGCAACACGACATGAAATAACCACGGGCTTATCAACATCCGCATTCAAACGCGCTGAGGGAAATGTAATAGAGGGACATTTCCAGCTAACAATTTGCGCCGAAATTTGCAGCACTGACATTTCACCGTGCACTTCCACCACATTAATCACTTGTACCCCGCGCTGATTTTCTTTCTTATTTACCATCCGTACTCCCAAATTTTTCACCGCAGGAGCTTTCCGCTCAACCGCGTTTGGAGCACTCGAACCATTAGCTTCAGCTGGCATAATTGTAGTGACCCGAACTTTTCCATGTTTATATATATTAATTGAGATTGATATTTACATGATTAAATGTTTCCAACATATTAAGCAATCAAACTTGTTAATACTTGATTAATTGAAATAGGTTTCATATAGACAATTGACTACCCAAGTTGACCGGTGATTCACGAACGTTAAAACTTGTAAAAACTATATGATGACATATATATGGTTATATATATAGTTAACAAGATATTATGATAAGTAAACATATCATTAAGTATATTAACAATGAACTACATATGTAAAAACAAGACTACTAACTTAATGATTTTGAAACGAGACATATATGTAACGATTATCGTTGTAACGACATTTAATGTATATATATCATATTAAGAGATATTTGTACATCATAATATCATGATAATATAATAATTTAAAATCTCTTTTGATATTATAAACATTGGGTTAACAACATTTAACAAGATCGTTAACCTAAAGGTTTCAAAACAACATTTACATGTAACGACTAACGATGACTTAACGACTCAGTTAAAATGTATATACGTGTAGTATTTTAATATGTATTCATACACTTTTGAAAGACTTCAAGACACTTATCAAAATACTTCTACTTAACAAAAATGCTTACAATTACATCCTCGTTCAGTTTCATCAACAATTCTACTCGTATGCACCCGTATTCGTACTCGTACAATACACAGCTTTTAGATGTATGTACTATTGGTATATACACTCCAATGATCAGCTCTTAGCAGCCCATGTGAGTCACCTAACATATGTGGGAACTATCATTTGGCAACTAGCATGAAATATCTCATAAAATTACAAAAATATGAGTAATCATTCATGACTTATTTACATGAAAACAAAATTACATATCCTTTATATCTAATCCATACACCAACGACCAAAAACACCTACAAACACTTTCATTTTTCAATTTTCTTCATCTAATTGATCTCTCTCAAGTTCTATCTTCAAGTTCTAAGTGTTCTTCATAAATTCCAAAAGTTCTAGTTTCATAAAATCAAGAATACTTTCAAGTTTGCTAGCTCACTTCCAATCTTGTAAAGTGATCATCCAACCTCAAGAAATCTTTGTTTCTTATAGTAGGTTATCATTCTAATACAAGGTAATAATCATATTCAAACTTTGGTTCAATTTCTATAACTATAACAATCTTATTTCAAGTGATGATCTTACTTGAACTTGTTTTCGTGTCATGATTCTGCTTCAAGAACTTCGAGCCATCCAAGGATCCGTTGAAGCTAGATCCATTTTTCTCTTTTCCAGTAGGTTTATCCAAGGAACTTAAGGTAGTAATGATGTTCATAACATGATTCGATTCATACATATAAAGCTATCTTATTCGAAGATTTAAACTTGTAATCACTAGAACATAGTTTAGTTAATTCTAAACTTGTTCGCAAACAAAAGTTAATCCTTCTAACTTGACTTTTAAAATCAACTAAACACATGTTCTATATCTATATGATATGCTAACTTAATGATTTAAAACCTGAAAACACGAAAAACACCGTAAAACCGGATTTACGCCGTCGTAGTAACACCGCGGGCTGTTTTGGGTTAGTTAATTAAAAACTATGATAAACTTTGATTTAAAAGTTGTTATTCTGAGAAAATGATTTTTATTATGAACATGAAACTATATCCAAAAATTATGGTTAAACTCAAAGTGGAAGTATGTTTTCTAAAATGGTCATCTAGACGTCGTTCTTTCGACTGAAATGACTACCTTTATAAAAACGACTTGTAACTTATTTCTCCGACAATAAACCTATACTTTTCTGTTTAGATTCATAAAATAGAGTTCAATATGAAACCATAGCAATTTGATTCACTCAAAACGGATTTAAAATGAAGAAGTTATGGGTAAAACAAGATTGGATAATTTTTCTCATTTTAGCTACGTGAAAATTGGTAACAAATCTATTCCAACCATAACTTAATCAACTTGTATTGTATATTATGTAATCTTGAGATACCATAGACACGTATACAATGTTTCGACCTATCATGTCGACACATCTATATATATTTCGGAACAACCATAGACACTCTATATGTGAATGTTGGAGTTAGCTATACAGGGTTGAGGTTGATTCCAAAATATATATAGTTTGAGTTGTGATCAATACTGAGATACGTATACACTGGGTCGTGGATTGATTCAAGATAATATTTATCGATTTATTTCTGTACATCTAACTGTGGACAACTAGTTGTAGGTTACTAACGAGGACAGCTGACTTAATAAACTTAAAACATCAAAATATATTAAAAGTGTTGTAAATATATTTTAAACATACTTTGATATATATGTATATATTGTTATAGGTTCGTGAATCAACCGGTGGTCAAGTCTTACTTCCCGACGAAGTAAAAAATCTGTGAAAGTGAGTTATAGTCCCACTTTTAAAATCTAATATTTTTGGGATGAGAATACATGCAGGTTTTATAAATGATTTACAAAATAGACACAAGTACGTGAAACTACATTCTATGGTTGAATTATCAAAATCGAATATGCCCCTTTTTATTAAGTCTGGTAATCTAAGAATTAGGGAACAGACACCCTAATTGACGCGAATCCTAAAGATAGATCTATTGGGCCTAACAAACCCCATCCAAAGTACCGGATGCTTTAGTACTTCGAAATTTATATCATATCCGAAGGGTGTCCCGGAATGATGGGGATATTCTTATATATGCATCTTGTTAATGTCGGTTACCAGGTGTTCACCATATGAATGATTTTTATCTCTATGTATGGGATGTGTATTGAAATATGAAATCTTGTGGTCTATTACTATGATTTGATATATATAGGTTAAACCTATAACTCACCAACATTTTTTGTTGACATTTTAAGCATGTTTATTCTCAGGTGATTATTAAGAGCTTCCGCTGTCGCATACTTAAATAAGGACGAGATTTGGAGTCCATGCTTGTATGATATTGTGTAAAAACTGCATTCAAGAAACTTATTTTGTTGTAACATATTTGTATTGTAAACCATTATGTAATGGTCGTGTGTAAACAGGATATTTTAGATTATCATTATTTGATAATCTACGTAAAGCTTTTTAAACCTTTATTTATGAAATAAAGGTTATGGTTTGTTTTAAAAAAGAATGCAGTCTTTGAAAAACGTCTCATATAGAGGTCAAAACCTCGCAACGAAATCAATTAATATGGAACGTTTTTAATCAATAAGAATGGGACATTTCAGTTGGTATCCGAGCGTTGGTCTTAGAGAACCAGAAAATTTGCATTAGTGTGTCTTATCGAGTTTGTTAGGATGCATTAGTGATTCTGGACTTCGACCGTGTTTTCTTTAAAAATGATTGCTTAACATTTTTGTTGGAAACTATATATTTTTAACATATGAATATTATGTGATATATTAATCTCTTAACGTGTTTGATATTATGTGATAGATGTCTACCTCTAGAACAAGTCCCATTGACTCACCTAATAATAATGAAGAGTCAAATGTAAATTGGAATGATTCGTGGACTGATTCACAAGTTCCCGAAGAGGAACCGGAAGAAGAGTCGGAACCGGAAGAAGAATCGGAACCGGAAGAAGAATCGGAACCGGAAGAAGAATCGGAACTGGTGGGGGAAATAATAAAACGGTTAAGTAAAAGAGAATCCTCAACCAACCGACCAAGGTTAATTATGGTCAATGGTGTTTCCGCCAAGGAAGCAAAATATTGGGAGGATTACCAATTCTCCGATGAATCGGATTCCGACGAGAATTCCAATGATGTTATAGAAATTACCCCAACTGAATTTAAAAAGGCAAAAGAAAATAATAAGGGAAAGGGCATAAAAATAGAGAAATCTAATTCCAACCCCGATGAACTTTATATGTATCGTCAACCCCCGAAGTCCTTAAGTTGTAACAATGACCCGGGAACCTCTAAACCACCAGGTTTTTCTAAAACAATGTGGACAACGATGGCTCGTATTAGGGGAACATCATATATCCCTAGAAACTTGGCAAAACGAACCAAAACCGAAGAAGAAGAAACGAGCGAGTCGGAATAAGATAGTTGTATTCGTGTGGTGTAATATATGTAATATAGTGTTCTTATGCTTTATGATATATGTAAAAATTGCTTGTATTAATAAGTATTTTTTTATGAATCTAACTCTTGTCTATTTTACAGTTTAAAAACACAAAATGGATAGACAACCCAATATTTTAAGAGACCTACCCGGAGACATGATTGATGAAATCTTGTCTAGAGTCGGCCAGAATTCCTCGGCACAACTATTTAAGGCGAGATCAGTTTGTAAGACATTCGAAGAACGTTCCAAGAATGTCTTGGTTTATAAGAGACTTTCGTTTGAAAGATGGGGGATAGCACATTGGGAAACCCATAAGTTACGATGTGTTTACTTTGACGCATATATTGCGGGGAACCCAAATGCTATTTTACGCAACGGGTTAAGAAATTATTTTGACTCAATATATCCGAATATTGGACTTCGTGATTTAGAAAAAGCGGCTAACATGCAACATAAAGAAGCATGTTATGCTTACGGATTAGTAATGTTCGCTTCTCACCAAAGTGAGAACAAGAACATCGGGCTACAACTATTAAACAAAACGTTTCCACAAGTGACGGAGTCGGTAATTGGGGTAAGAAATGAGGTTTTTAGATTGTTACGGGACTGTTGGACATTACGTAACCCTCGTCCTTTTGACGATGTTACAACACGCTGTCTTATCAACGGCCATAACGGTTATGTTCCACAAGACCAAGGATGGGAAGTAATCCTAGTAAAACCAGAATGCATGACTTGTTTCTGGACGTATGAATTACGTGTCTTTATTGTCTTTGCTGAACGACTTGTGTACTAGCTAGAATTATCTTCACAACTATCTTGTATCAAAGTTATTGTGTGCTATATTTCATGCTTTATGTAAAATAAGCGGTATTGTAAGTTTGTAAAATATTGTATAAAAGTTTGAACGCGAAATATTATTATAATCAGTTTTTCATATAGAATTGTAGTAGTTGAATTGTATATTAGCTACTAAGTATGAACTTAACGGGTAGGTACTACCCGAATTTAAACTTATAAAACGCTAATATGAAGAAAAAGCTTTTATAAATGAGTTCATATTATGCTACGAAATACTATTAACTACTCTTAATATTCTGTATGATTAACTTGTTCCATTTGACTATTTTGAAGGAAATGGCACCGACTACTAGACACACCGTGAATATGAATGAAGAGGAATTCCGTACTTTTCTAGCTTCAAACATAGCCGCAGTACAGGCTGCGCTACATACCAACAATAACCTTGGATCTAGCAGTACAGGAAATCGTGTAGGATGCACCTACAAAGAATTCACTGCCTGCAAACCTTTGGAATTTGATGGAACCGAAGGACCGATCGGATTGAAACGGTGGACCGAGAAGGTCGAATCGGTGTTTGCCATAAGTAAGTGTACTGAAGAGGACAAAGTGAAGTACGCTACGCATACCTTCACAGGTTCTGCGTTAACATGGTGGAATACCTATCTAGAGAAAGTGGGACAAGATGATGCGTACGCACTACCGTGGTCAGCATTCAAGCACTTGATGAACGAGAAGTACCGTCCCAGAACCGAGGTCAATAAGCTCAAGACAGAACTTAGAGGGTTACGAACCCAAGGATTTGATATTACCACGTACGAAAGACGATTCACAGAATTGTGCCTATTGTGTCCGGGAGCATTCGAAGATGAGGAAGAGAAGATCGACGCATTTGTGAAAGGATTACCGGAAAGAATTCAAGAAGATATAAGTTCACACGAGCCCGCCTCTATACAACAGGCATGTAGAATGGCTCACAAACTAGTGAACCAGATTGAAGAAAGAATTAAAGAACAGACTGCTGAAGAGGCCAATGTGAAGCAAGTCAAAAGAAAGTGGGAGGATAACGGTGATAAGAATCACCAATACAACAACAACAGCAATTACAACAATAATCGCAACAATTATCCCAACAATCGCAACATCAATCGCAACTACAACAAACGGCCCAACAACAACAACAACAACAGCAACAGCAACTACAACAATCATCCCAACAACAATAATAACCGCAACAACAACAACAATCAGAAGCAGCTATGCCAAAGGTGTGAAAAGTATCACTCGGGTTTCTGCACCAAATTTTGCAACAAGTGTAAAAGAAATGGTCATAGCGCGGCGAAGTGTGAGGTTTACAGACCAGGGGTTAATAGAACGAAAGGAACAAATGGTGTCGGAACGAGTAATGGCGGAGCAAGTAGTGTCGGAGCAAGTTATGCCAATGTAGTTTGTTATAAATGTGGAAAACCGGGCCACATTATTAGAAATTGCCCGAACCAGGAGAACACGAATGGACAAGGCCGCGGAAGAGTTTTCAATATTAATGCGGCAGAGGCACAGGAAGACCCGGAGCTTGTTACGGGTACGTTTCTTATTGACAATAAATCTACTTACGTTTTATTTGATTCGGGTGCGGATAGAAGCTATATGAGTAGAGATTTTTGTGCTAAATTAAGTTGTCCATTGACGCCTTTGGATAGTAAATTTTTACTCGAATTAGCAAATGGTAAATTAATTTCAGCAGATAATATATGTCGGAATCGAGAAATTAAACTGGTTAGCGAAACATTTAAGATTGATTTGATACCAGTAGAGTTAGGGAGTTTTGATGTGATAATCGGTATGGACTGGTTGAAAGAAGTGAAAGCAGAGATCGTCTGTTACAAAAATGCAATTCGCATTATACGAGAAAAAGGAAAACCCTTAATGGTGTACGGAGAAAAGGGCAACATGAAGCTACATCTTATTAGTAATTTGAAGGCACAAAAACTAATAAGAAAAGGTTGCTATGCTGTTCTAGCACACGTCGAGAAAGTACAAACTGAAGAAAAGAGCATCAATGATGTTCCCATTGCAAAAGAATTTCCCGATGTATTTCCGAAAGAATTACCGGGATTACCCCCACATCGATCCGTTGAATTTCAAATAGATCTTGTACCAGGAGCTGCACCAATAGCTCGTGCTCCTTACAGACTTGCACCCAGCGAGATGAAAGAACTGCAAAGCCAATTACAAGAACTTTTAGAGCGTGGTTTCATTCGACCAAGCACATCACCGTGGGGAGCTCCTGTTTTGTTTGTCAAGAAGAAAGATTGTACATTCAGGTTGTGTATCGACTACCGAGAGTTGAACAAACTTACCATCAAGAACCGCTACCCACTACCAAGAATCGACGACTTATTTGATCAACTACAAGGCTCGTCTGTTTATTCAAAGATTGACTTACGTTCCGGGTATCATCAAATGCGGGTGAAAGAAGATGATATTCCAAAGACTGCTTTCAGAACACGTTACGGTCATTACGAGTTTATGGTCATGCCGTTTGGTTTAACTAATGCACCAGCTGTGTTCATGGACCTTATGAACCGAGTGTGTGGACCATACCTTGACAAGTTTGTCATTGTTTTCATTGATGACATACTTATTTACTCAAAGAATGACCAAGAACACGGTGAACATTTGAGAAAGGTGTTAGAAGTATTGAGGAAGGAAGAATTGTACGCTAAGTTTTCAAAGTGTGCATTTTGGTTGGAAGAAGTTCAATTCCTCGGTCACATAGTGAACAAAGAAGGTATTAAGGTGGATCCAGCAAAGATAGAAACTGTTGAAAAGTGGGAAACCCCGAAAACTCCGAAACACGTACGCCAGTTTTTAGGACTAGCTGGTTACTACAGAAGGTTCATCCAAGACTTTTCCAGAATAGCAAAACCCTTGACTGCATTAACGCATAAAGGGGAGAAATTTGAATGGAATGATGAACAAGAGAAAGCGTTTCAGTTATTGAAGAAAAAGCTAACTACGGCACCTATATTGTCATTGCCTGAAGGGAATGATGATTTTGTGATTTATTGTGACGCATCAAAGCAAGGTCTCGGTTGTGTATTAATGCAACGAACGAAGGTGATTGCTTATGCGTCTAGACAATTGAAGATTCACGAACAAAATTATACGACGCATGATTTGGAATTAGGCGCGGTTGTTTTTGCATTAAAGACTTGGAGGCACTACTTATATGGGGTCAAAAGTATTATATATACCGACCACAAAAGTCTTCAACACATATTTAATCAGAAACAACTGAATATGAGGCAGCGTAGGTGGATTGAATTATTGAATGATTACGACTTTGAGATTCGTTACCACCCGGGGAAGGCAAATGTGGTAGCCGATGCCTTGAGCAGGAAGGACAGAGAACCCATTCGAGTAAAATATATGAATATAATGATTCATAATAACCTTACTACTCAAATAAAGGAGGCGCAACAAGGAGTTTTAAAAGAGGGAAATTTAAAGGATGAAATACCCAAAGGATCGGAGAAGCATCTTAATATTTGGGAAGACGGAACCCGGTATAGGTCTACTTCAACAACCCGAAATCCCGGAATGGAAATGGGAAAACATTACCATGGATTTCATCACTAAATTGCCAAGGACTGCAAGTGGTTTTGATACTATTTGGGTAATAGTTGATCGTCTCACCAAATCAGCACACTTCCTGCCAATAAGAGAAGATCACAAGATGGAGAAGTTAGCACGACTGTATTTGAAGGAAGTCGTCTCCAGACATGGAATACCAATCTCTATTATCTCTGATAGGGATGGCAGATTTATTTCAAGATTCTGGCAGACATTACAGCAAGCATTAGGAACTCGTCTAGACATGAGTACTGCCTATCATCCACAAACCGATGGGCAGAGCGAAAGGACGATACAAATGCTTGAAGACATGCTACGAGCATGTGTTATTGATTTCGGAAACAGTTGGGATCGACATCTACCGTTAGCAGAATTTTCCTACAACAACAGCTACCATTCAAGCATTGAGATGGCGCCGTTTGAAGCACTTTATGGTAGAAAGTGCAGGTCTCCGATTTGTTGGAGTGAAGTGGGGGATAGACAGATTACGGGTCCGGAGATTATACAAGAAACTACCGAGAAGATCATCCAAATTCAACAACGGTTGAAAACTGCCCAAAGTCGACAAAAGAGCTACGCTGACATTAAAAGAAAAGATATAGAATTTGAAATTGGAGAGATGGTCATGCTTAAAGTTGCACCTTGGAAAGGCGTTGTTCGATTTGGTAAACGAGGGAAATTAAATCCAAGGTATATTGGACCATTCAAGATTATTGATCGTGTCGGACCAGTAGCTTACCGACTTGAGTTACCTCAACAACTCGCGGCTGTACATAACACTTTCCACGTCTCGAATTTGAAGAAATGTTTTGCTAAAGAAGATCTCACTATTCCGTTAGATGAAATCCAAATCAACGAAAAACTTCAATTCATCGAAGAACCCGTCGAAATAATGGATCGTGAGGTTAAAAGACTTAAGCAAAACAAGATACCAATTGTTAAGGTTCGATGGAATGCTCGTAGAGGACCCGAGTTCACCTGGGAGCATGAAGATCAGATGAAGAAGAAATACCCGCATCTCTTTCCAGAAGATTCGTCAACACCTTCAACAGCTTAAAATTTCGGGACGAAATTTATTTAACGGGTAGGTACTGTAGTGACCCGAACTTTTCCATGTTTATATATATTAATTGAGATTGATATTTACATGATTAAATGTTTCCAACATATTAAGCAATCAAACTTGTTAATACTTGATTAATTGAAATAGGTTTCATATAGACAATTGACTACCCAAGTTGACCGGTGATTCACGAACGTTAAAACTTGTAAAAACTATATGATGACATATATATGGTTATATATATAGTTAACAAGATATTATGATAAGTAAACATATCATTAAGTATATTAACAATGAACTACATATGTAAAAACAAGACTACTAACTTAATGATTTTGAAACGAGACATATATGTAACGATTATCGTTGTAACGACATTTAATGTATATATATCATATTAAGAGATATTTGTACATCATAATATCATGATAATATAATAATTTAAAATCTCTTTTGATATTATAAACATTGGGTTAACAACATTTAACAAGATCGTTAACCTAAAGGTTTCAAAACAACATTTACATGTAACGACTAACGATGACTTAACGACTCAGTTAAAATGTATATACATGTAGTATTTTAATATGTATTCATACACTTTTGAAAGACTTCAAGACACTTATCAAAATACTTCTACTTAACAAAAATGCTTACAATTACATCCTCGTTCAGTTTCATCAACAATTCTACTCGTATGCACCCGTATTCGTACTCGTACAATACACAGCTTTTAGATGTATGTACTATTGGTATATACACTCCAATGATCAGCTCTTAGCAGCCCATGTGAGTCACCTAACACATGTGGGAACCATCATTTGGCAACTAGCATGAAATATCTCATAAAATTACAAAAATATGAGTAATCATTCATGACTTATTTACATGAAAACAAAATTACATATCCTTTATATCTAATCCATACACCAACGACCAAAAACACCTACAAACACTTTCATTCTTCAATTTTCTTCATCTAATTGATCTCTCTCAAGTTCTATCTTCAAGTTCTAAGTGTTCTTCATAAATTCCAAAAGTTCTAGTTTCATAAAATCAAGAATACTTTCAAGTTTGCTAGCTCACTTCCAATCTTGTAAGGTGATCATCCAACCTCAAGAAATCTTTGTTTCTTACAGTAGGTTATCATTCTAATACAAGGTAATAATCATATTCAAACTTTGGTTCAATTTCTATAACTATAACAATCTTATTTCAAGTGATGATCTTACTTGAACTTGTTTTCGTGTCATGATTCTGCTTCAAGAACTTCGAGCCATCCAAGGATCCGTTGAAGCTAGATCCATTTTTCTCTTTTCCAGTAGGTTTATCCAAGGAACTTAAGGTAGTAATGATGTTCATAACATCATTCGATTCATACATATAAAGCTATCTTATTCGAAGGTTTAAACTTGTAATCACTAGAACATAGTTTAGTTAATTCTAAACTTGTTCGCAAACAAAAGTTAATCCTTCTAACTTGACTTTTAAAATCAACTAAACACATGTTCTATATCTATATGATATGCTAACTTAATGATTTAAAACCTGAAAACACGAAAAACACCGTAAAACCGGATTTACGCCGTCGTAGTAACACCGCGGGCTGTTTTGGGTTAGTTAATTAAAAACTATGATAAACTTTGATTTAAAAGTTGTTATTCTGAGAAAATGATTTTTATTATGAACATGAAACTATATCCAAAAATTATGGTTAAACTCAAAGTGGAAGTATGTTTTCTAAAATGGTCATCTAGACGTCGTTCTTTCGACTGAAATGACTACCTTTATAAAAACGACTTGTAACTTATTTCTCCGAATATAAACCTATACTTTTCTGTTTAGATTCATAAAATAGAGTTCAATATGAAACCATAGCAATTTGATTCACTCAAAACGGATTTAAAATGAAGAAGTTATGGGTAAAACAAGATTGGATAATTTTTCTCATTTTAGCTACGTGAAAATTGGTAACAAATCTATTCCAACCATAACTTAATCAACTTGTATTGTATATTATGTAATCTTGAGATACCATAGACACGTATACAATGTTTCGACCTATCATGTCGACACATCTATATATATTTCAGAACAACCATAGACACTCTATATGTGAATGTTGGAGTTAGCTATACAGGGTTGAGGTTGATTCCAAAATATATATATAGTTTGAGTTGTGATCAATACTGAGATACGTATACACTGGGTCGTGGATTGATTCAAGATAATATTTATCGATTTATTTCTGTACATCTAACTGTGGACAACTAGTTGTAGGTTACTAACGAGGACAGCTGACTTAATAAACTTAAAACATCAAAATATATTAAAAGTGTTGTAAATATATTTTAAACATACTTTGATATATATGTATATATTGTTATAGGTTCGTGAATCAACCGGTGGTCAAGTCTTACTTTCCGACGAAGTAAAAAATCTGTGAAAGTGAGTTATAGTCTGAAATGTCCCGTTCTTATTGATTAAAAACGTTCCATATTAATTGATTTCGTTGCGAGGTTTTGACCTCTATATGAGACGTTTTTCAAAGACTGCATTCATTTTAAAACAAACCATAACCTTTATTTCATCAATAAAGGTTTAAAAAGCTTTACGTAGATTATCAAATAATGATAATCTAAAATATCCTGTTTACACACGACCATTACATAATGGTTTACAATACAAATATGTTACAACAAAATAAGTTTCTTGAATGCAGTTTTTACACAATATCATAAAAGCATGGACTCCAAATCTCGTCCTTATTTAAGTATGCGACAGCGGAAGCTCTTAATAATCACCTGAGAATAAACATGCTTAAAACGTCAACAAAAATGTTGGTGAGTTATAGGTTTAACCTATATATATCAAATCATAATAATAGACCACAAGATTTCATATTTCAATACACATCCCATATATAGAGATAAAAAATCATTCATATGGTGAACACCTGGTAACCGACATTAACAAGATGCATATATAAGAATATCCCCATCATTCCGGGACACCCTTCGGATATGATATAAATTTCGAAGTACTAAAGCATCCGGTACTTTGGATGGGGCTTGTTGGGCCCAATAGATCTATCTTTAGGATTCGCGTCAATTAGGGTGTCTGTTCCCTAATTCTTAGATTACCAGACTTAATAAAAAGGGGCATATTCGATTTCGATAATTCAACCATAGAATGTAGTTTCACGTACTTGTGTCTATTTTGTAAATCATTTATAAACCTGCATGTATTCTCATCCCAAAAATATTAGATTTTAAAAGTGGGACTATAACTCACTTTCACAGATTTTTACTTCGTCGGGAAGTAAGACTTGGCCACTGGTTGATTCACGAACCTATAACAATATATACATATATATCAAAGTATGTTCAAAATATATTTACAACACTTTTAATATATTTTGATGTTTTAAGTTTATTAAGTCAGCTGTCCTCGTTAGTAACCTACAACTAGTTGTCCACAGTTAGATGTACAGAAATAAATCGATAAATATTATCTTGAATCAATCCACGACCCAGTGTATACGTATCTCAGTATTGATCACAACTCAAACTATATATATTTTGGAATCAACCTCAACCCTGTATAGCTAACTCCAACATTCACATATAGAGTGTCTATGGTTGTTCCGAAATATATATATATGTGTCGACATGATAGGTCGAAACATTGTATACATGTCTATGGTATCTCAAGATTACATAATATACAATACAAGTTGATTAAGTTATGGTTGGAATAGATTTGTTACCAATTTTCACGTAGCTAAAATGAAAAAAATTATCCAATCTTGTTTTACCCATAACTTCTTCATTTTAAATCCGTTTTGAGTGAATCAAATTGCTATGGTTTCATATTGAACTCTATTTTATGAATCTAAACAGAAAAGTATAGGTTTATAGTCGGAAAAATAAGTTACAAGTCGTTTTTGTAAAGGTAGTCATTTCAGTCGAAAGAACGACGTCTAGATGACCATTTTAGAAAACATACTTCCACTTTGAGTTTAATCATAATTTTTGGATATAGTTTCATGTTCATAATAAAAATCATTTTCTCAGAATAACAACTTTAAAATCAAAGTTTATCATAGTTTTTAATTAACTAACCCAAAACAGCCCGCGGTGTTACTACGACGGCGTAAATCCGGTTTTACGGTGTTTTTCGTGTTTCCAGGTTTTAAATCATTAAGTTAGCATATCATATAGATATAGAACATGTGTGTAGTTAATTTTAAAAGTCAAGTTAGAAGGATTAACTTTTGTTTGCGAACAAGTTTAGAATTAACTAAACTATGTTCTAGTGATTACGAGTTTAAACCTTCGAATAAGATAGCTTTATATGTATGAATCGAATGATGTTATGAACATCATTACTACCTTAAGTTCCTTGGATAAACCTACTGGAAAAGAGAAAAATGGATCTAGCTTCAACGGATCCTTGGATGGCTCGAAGTTCTTGAAGCAGAATCATGACACGAAAACAAGTTCAAGTAAGATCATCACTTGAAATAAGATTGTTATAGTTATAGAAATTGAACCAAAGTTTGAATATGATTATTACCTTGTATTAGAATGATAACCTACTGTAAGAAACAAAGATTTCTTGAGGTTGGATGATCACCTTACAAGATTGGAAGTGAGCTAGCAAACTTGAAAGTATTCTTGATTTTATGTAACTAGAACTTGTAAAATATATGAAGAACACTTAGAACTTGAAGATAGAACTTGAGAGAGATCAATTAGATGAAGAAAATTGAAGAATGAAAGTGTTTTTAGGTGTTTTTGGTCGTTGGTGTATGGATTAGATATAAAGGATATGTAATTTTATTTTCATGTAAATAAGTCATGAATGATTACTCATATTTTTATAATTTTATGAGATATTTCATGCTAGTTGCCAAATGATGGTTCCCACATGTGTTAGGTGACTCACATGGGCTGCTAAGAGCTGATCATTGGAGTGTATATACCAATAGTACATACATCTAAAAGCTGTGTATTGTACGAGTACGAATACGGGTGCATACGAGTAGAATTGTTGATGAAACTGAACGAGGATGTAATTGTAAGCATTTTTGTTAAGTAGAAGTATTTTGATAATTGTATTGAAGTCTTTCAAAAGTGTATAAATACATATTAAAACACTACATGTATATAAATTTTAACTGAGTCGTTAAGTCATCGTTAGTCGTTACATGTAAGTGTTGTTTTGAAACCTTTAGGTTAACGATCTTGTTAAATGTTGTTAACCCAATGTTTATAATATCAAATGATATTTTAAATTATTATATTATCATGATATTATCATGTATGAATATCTCTTAATATGATATATATACATTAAATGTCGTTACAACGATAATCGTTACATATATGTCTCGTTTCAAAATCATTAAGTTAGTAGTCTTGTTTTTACATATGTAGTTCATTGTTAATATAATTAATGATATGTTTACTTATCATAATATCATGTTAACTATATATATAACCATATATATGTCATCATATAGTTTTTACAAGTTTTAACGTTCGTGAATCACCGGTCAACTTGGGTGGTCAATTGTCTATATGAAACCTATTTCAATTAATCAAGTCTTAACAAGTTTGATTGCTTAACATGTTGGAAACATTTAATCATGTAAATATCAATCTCAATTAATATATATAAATATGGAAAAGTTCGGGTCACTACAGTACCTACCCGTTAAATAAATTTCGTCCCGAAATTTTAAGCTGTTGAAGGTGTTGACGAATCTTCTGGAAATAGATGCGGGTATTTCTTCTTCATCTGATCTTCACGCTCCCAGGTGAACTCGGGTCCTCTACGAGCATTCCATCGAACCTTAACAATTGGTATCTTGTTTTGCTTAAGTCTTTTAACCTCACGATCCATTATTTCGACGGGTTCTTCGATGAATTGAAGTTTTTCGTTGATTTGGATTTCATCTAACGGAATAGTGAGATCTTCTTTAGCAAAACATTTCTTCAAATTCGAGACGTGGAAAGTGTTATGTACAGCCGCGAGTTGTTGAGGTAACTCAAGTCGGTAAGCTACTGGTCCGACACGATCAATAATCTTGAATGGTCCAATATACCTTGGATTTAATTTCCCTCGTTTACCAAATTGAACAACGCCTTTCCAAGGTGCAACTTTAAGCATGACCATCTCTCCAATTTCAAATTCTATATCTTTTCTTTTAATGTCAGCGTAGCTCTTTTGTCGACTTTGGGCGGTTTTCAACCGTTGTTGAATTTGGATGATCTTCTCGGTAGTTTCTTGTATAATCTCCGGACCCGTAATCTGTCTATCCCCCACTTCACTCCAACAAATCGGAGACCTGCACTTTATACCATAAAGTGCTTCAAACGGCGCCATCTCAATGCTTGAATGGTAGCTGTTGTTGTAGGAAAATTCTGCTAACGGTAGATGTCGATCCCAACTGTTTCCGAAATCAATAACACATGCTCGTAGCATGTCTTCAAGCATTTGTATCGTCCTTTCGCTCTGCCCATCAGTTTGTGGATGATAGGCAGTACTCATGTCTAGACGAGTTCCTAATGCTTGCTGTAATGTCTGCCAGAATCTTGAAATAAATCTGCCATCCCTATCAGAGATAATAGAGATTGGTATTCCATGTCTGGAGACGACTTCCTTCAAATACAGTCGTGCTAACTTCTCCATCTTGTCATCTTCTCTTATTGGCAGGAAGTGTGCTGATTTGGTGAGACGATCAACTATTACCCAAATAGTATCAAAACCACTTGCAGTCCTTGGCAATTTAGTGATGAAATCCATGGTAATGTTTTCCCATTTCCTTTCTGGGATTTCGGGTTGTTGAAGTAGACCTGATGGTTTCTGATGCTCAGCTTTGACCTTAGAACACGTCAAACATTCTCCTACGTATTTAGCAACATCGGCTTTCATACCCGGCCACCAAAAATATTTCCTGAGATCCTTGTACATCTTCCCCGTTCCAGGATGTATTGAGTATCTGGTTTTATGAGCTTCTCTAAGTACCATTTCTCTCATATCTCCAAATTTTGGTACCCAAATCCTTTCAGCCCTATACCGGGTTCCGTCTTCCCGAATATTAAGATGCTTCTCCGATCCTTTGGGTATTTCATCCTTTAAATTTCCCTCTTTTAAAACTCCTTGTTGCGCCTCCTTTATTTGAGTAGTAAGGTTATTATGAATCATTATATTCATAGATTTTACTCGAATGGGTTCTCTGTCCTTCCTGCTCAAGGCATCGGCTACCACATTTGCCTTCCCCGGGTGGTAACGAATCTCAAAGTCGTAATCATTCAACAATTCAATCCACCTACGCTGCCTCATATTCAGTTGTTTCTGATTAAATATGTGTTGAAGACTTTTGTGGTCGGTATATATAATACTTTTGACCCCATATAAGTAGTGCCTCCAAGTCTTTAATGCAAAAACAACCGCGCCTAATTCCATATTGCGTCGTATAATTTTGTTCGTGAATCTTCAATTGTCTAGACGCATAAGCAATCACCTTCGTTCGTTGCATTAATACACAACCGAGACCTTGCTTTGATGCGTCACAATAAATCACAAAATCATCATTCCCTTCAGGCAATGACAATATAGGTGCCGTAGTTAGCTTTTTCTTCAATAACTGAAACGCTTTCTCTTATTCATCATTCCATTCAAATTTCTTCCCTTTATGCGTTAATGCAGTCAAGGGTTTTGCTATTCTGGAAAAGTCTTGGATGAACCTTCTGTAGTAACCAGCTAGTCCTAAAAACTGGCGTATGTGTTTCGGAGTTTTCGGGGTTTCCCACTTTTCAACGGTTTCTATCTTTGCCGGATCCACCTTAATACCTTCTTTGTTCACTATGTGACCGAGGAATTGAACTTCTTCCAACCAAAATGCACACTTTGAAAACTTAGCGTACAATTCTTCTTTCCTCAATACTTCTAACACCTTTCTCAAATGTTCACCGTGTTCTTGGTCATTCTTTGAGTAAATAAGTATGTCATCAATGAAAACAATGACAAACTTGTCAAGGTATGGTCCACACACTCGGTTCATAAGGTCCATGAACACAGCTGGTGCATTAGTTAAACCAAACGGCATGACCATAAACTCGTAATGACCGTAACGTGTTCTGAAAGCAGTCTTTGGAATATCATCTTCTTTCACCCGCATTTGATGGTACCCGGAACGTAAGTCAATCTTTGAATAAACAGACGAGCCTTGTAGTTGATCAAATAAGTCGTCGATTCTCGGTAGTGGGTAGCGGTTCTTGATGGTAAGTTTGTTCAACTCTCGGTAGTCGATACACAACCTGAATGTACCATCTTTCTTCTTGACAAACAAAACAGGAGCTCCCCACGGTGATGTGCTTGGTCGAATGAAACCACGCTCTAAAAGTTCTTGTAATTGGCTTTGCAGTTCTTTCATCTCGCTGGGTGCGAGTCTGTAAGGAGCACGAGCTATTGGTGCAGCTCCTAGGACAACATCTATTTGAAATTCAACGGATCGATGTGGGGGTAATCCCG
Organism: Rutidosis leptorrhynchoides; assembly: GCF_046630445.1. Classification (NCBI taxonomy): domain Eukaryota; kingdom Viridiplantae; phylum Streptophyta; class Magnoliopsida; order Asterales; family Asteraceae; genus Rutidosis; species Rutidosis leptorrhynchoides. The sequence continues at coordinate 211,033,519 of NC_092339.1, forward strand.
GTAATTCTTTCGGAAATACATCGGGAAATTCTTTTGCAATGGGAACATCATTGATGCTCTTTTCTTCAGTTTGTACTTTCTCGACGTGTGCTAGAACAGCATAGCAACCTTTTCTTATTAGTTTTTGTGCCTTCAAATTACTAATAAGATGTAGCTTCGTGTTGCCCTTTTCTCCGTACACCATTAAGGGTTTTCCTTTTTCTCGTATAATGCGAATTGCATTTTTGTAACAGATGATCTCTGCTTTCACTTCTTTCAACCAGTCCATACCGATTATCACATCAAAACTCCCTAACTCTACTGGTATCAAATCAATCTTAAATGTTTCGCTAACCAGTTTAATTTCTCGATTCCGACATATATTATCTGCTGAAATTAATTTACCATTTGCTAATTCGAGTAAAAATTTACTATCCAAAGGCGTCAATGGACAACTTAATTTAGCACAAAAATCTCTACTCATATAGCTTCTATCCGCACCCGAATCAAATAAAACGTAAGCAGATTTATTGTCAATAAGAAACGTACCCGTAACAAGCTCCGGGTCTTCCTGTGCCTCTGCCGCATTAATATTGAAAACTCTTCCGCGGCCTTGTCCATTCGTGTTCTCCTGGTTCGGGCAATTTCTAATAATGTGGCCCGGTTTTCCACATTTATAACAAACTACATTGGCATAACTTGCTCCGACACTACTTGCTCCGCCATTACTCGTTCCGACACCATTTGTTCCTTTCGTTCTATTAACCCCTGGTCCGTAGACCTCACACTTCGCCGCGCTATGACCATTTCTTTTACACTTGTTGCAAAATTTGGTGCAGAACCCCGAGTGATACTTTTCACACCTTTGGCATAGCTGCTTCTGATTGTTGTTGTTGTTGCGGTTATTATTGTTGTTGGGATGATTGTTGTAGTTGATGTTGCTGTTGTTGTTGTTGTTATTGTTGGGCCGTTTGTTGTAGTTGCGATTGATGTTGCGATTGTTGGGATAATTGTTGCGATTATTGTTGTAATTGCTGTTGTTATTGTATTGGTGATTCTTATCACCGTTTTCCTCCCACTTTCTTTTGACTTGCTTCACATTGGCCTCTTCAGCAGTCTGTTCTTTAATTCTTACTTCAATCTGGTTCACTAGTTTGTGAGCCATTCTACATGCCTGTTGTATAGAGGCGGGCTCGTGTGAACTTATATCTTCTTGGATTCTTTCCGGTAATCCTTTCACAAATGCGTCGATCTTCTCTTCCTCATCTTCGAATGCTCCCGGACACAATAGGCACAATTCTGTGAATCGTCTTTCGTACGTGGTAATATCAAATCCTTGGGTTCGTAACCCTCTAAGTTCTGTCTTGAGCTTATTGACCTCGGTTCTGGGACGGTACTTCTCGTTCATCAAGTGCTTGAATGCTGACCACGGTAGTGCGTACGCATCGTCTTGTCCCACTTGTTCTAGATAGGTATTCCACCATGTTAACGCAGAACCTGTGAAGGTATGCGTAGCGTACTTCACTTTGTCCTCTTCAGTACACTTACTTATGGCAAACACCGATTCGACCTTCTCGGTCCACCGTTTCAATCCGATCGGTCCTTCGGTTCCATCAAATTCCAAAGGTTTGCAGGCAGTGAATTCTTTGTAGGTGCATCCTACACGATTTCCTGTACTGCTAGATCCAAGGTTATTGTTGATATGTAGCGCAGCCTGTACTGCGGCTATGTTTGAAGCTAGAAAAGTACGGAATTCCTCTTCATTCATATTCACGGTGTGTCGAGTAGTCGGTGCCATTTCCTTCAAAATAGTCAAATGGAACAAGTTAATCATACAGAATATTAAGAGTAGTTAATAGTATTTCGTAGCATAATATGAACTCATTTATAAAAGATTTTTCTTCATATTAGCGTTTTATAAGTTTAAATTCGGGTAGTACCTACCCGTTAAGTTCATACTTAGTAGCTAATATACAATTCAACTACTACAATTCTATATGAAAAACTGATTATAATAATATTTCGCGTTCAAACTTTTATACAATAGTTTACAAACTTACAATACCGCTTATTTTACATAAAGCATGAAATATAGCACACAATAACTTTGATACAAGATAGTTGTGAAGATAATTCTAGCTAGTACACAAGTCGTTCAGCAAAGGCAATAAAGACACGTAATTCATACGTCCAGAAACAAGTCATGCATTCTGGTTTTACTAGGACTACTTCCCATCCATGGTCTTGTGCAACATAACCGTTATGGCCGTTGATAAGACAGCGTGTTGTAACGTCGTCAAAGGGACGAGGGTTACGTAATGTCCAACAGTCCCGTAATAATCTAAAAACCTCATTTCTTACCCCAATTACTGACTCCGTCACTTGTGGAAACGTTTTGTTTAATAGTTGTAGCCCGATGTTCTTGTTCTCACTTTGGTGAGAAGCGAACATTACTAATCCGTAAGCATAACATGCTTCTTTATGTTACATGTTAGCCGCTTTTTCTAAATCACGAAGTCCAATATTCGGATATATCGAGTCAAAATAATTTCTTAACCCGTTGCGTAAAATAGCATTTGGGTTCCCCGCAATATATGCGTCAAAGTAAACACATCGTAACTTATGGGTTTCCCAATGTGATATCCCCCATCTTTCAAACGAAAGTCTCTTATAAACCAAGACATTCTTGGAACGTTCTTCGAATGTCTTACAAACTGATCTCGCCTTAAATAGTTGTGCCGAGGAATTCTGGCCGACTCTAGACAAGATTTCATCAATCATGTCTCCGGGTAGGTCTCTTAAAATATTGGGTTGTCTATCCATTTTGTGTTTTTAAACTGTAAAATAGACAAGAGTTAGATTCATAAAAAAATACTTATTAATACAAGCAATTTTTACATATATCATAAAGCATAAAAACACTATATTACATATATTACACCACACGAATACAACTATCTTATTCCGACTCGCTCGTTTCTTCTTCTTCGGTTTTGGTTCGTTTTGCCAAGTTTCTAGGGATATATGATGTTCCCCTAATACGAGCCGTCGTTGTCCACATTGGTTTAGAAAAACCTGGTGGTTTAGAGGTTCCCGGGTCATTGTTACAACTTAAGAACTTCGGGGGTTGACGATACATATAAAGTTCATCGGGGTTGGAATTAGATTTCTCTATTTTTATGCCCTTTCCCTTATTATTTTCTTTTGCCTTTTTAAATTCAGTTGGGGTAATTTCTATAACATCATTGGAATTCTCGTCGGAATCCGATTCCTCGGAGAATTGGTAATCCTCCCAATATTTTGCTTCCTTGGCGGAAACACCATTGACCATAATTAACCTTGGTCGGTTGGTTGAGGATTCTCTTTTACTTAACCGTTTTATTATTTCCCCCACTGGTTCCGATTCTTCTTCTGGTTCCGATTCTTCGTCCGGTTCCGATTCTTCTTCCGGTTCCGACTCTTCTTCCGGTTCCTCTTCGGGAACTTGTGAATCAGTCCACGAATCATTCCAATTTTCATTTGACTCTTCATTATTATTAGGTGAGTCAATGGGACTTGTTCTAGAGGTAGACATCTATCACATAATATCAAACACGTTAAGAGATTAATATATCACATAATATTCATATGTTAAAAATATATAGTTTCCAACAAAAATGTTAAGCAATCATTTTTAAAGAAAACACGGTCGAAGTCCAGAATCACTAATGCATCCTAACAAACTCGATAAGACACACTAATGCAAATTTTCTGGTTCTCTAAGACCAACGCTCGGATACCAACTGAAATGTCCCGTTCTTATTGATTAAAAACGTTCCATATTAATTGATTTCGTTGCGAGGTTTTGACCTCTATATGAGACGTTTTTCAAAGACTGCATTCATTTTAAAACAAACCATAACCTTTATTTCATCAATAAAGGTTTAAAAAGCTTTACGTAGATTATCAAATAATGATAATCTAAAATATCCTGTTTACACACGACCATTACATAATGGTTTACAATACAAATATGTTACAACAAAATAAGTTTCTTGAATGCAGTTTTTACACAATATCATACAAGCATGGACTCCAAATCTCGTCCTTATTTAAGTATGCGACAGCGGAAGCTCTTAATAATCACCTGAGAATAAACATGCTTAAAACGTCAACAAAAATGTTGGTGAGTTATAGGTTTAACCTATATATATCAAATCATAATAATAGACCACAAGATTTCATATTTCAATACACATCCCATACATAGAGATAAAAAATCATTCATATGGTGAACACCTGGTAACCGACATTAACAAGATGCATATATAAGAATATCCCCATCATTCCGGGACACCCTTCGGATATGATATAAATTTCGAAGTACTAAAGCATCCGGTACTTTGGATGGGGCTTGTTGGGCCCAATAGATCTATCTTTAGGATTCGCGTCAATTAGGGTGTCTGTTCCCTAATTCTTAGATTACCAGACTTAATAAAAAGGGGCATATTCGATTTCGATAATTCAACCATAGAATGTAGTTTCACGTACTTGTGTGTATTTTGTAAATCATTTATAAACCTGCATGTATTCTCATCCCAAAAATATTAGATTTTAAAAGTGGGACTATAACTCACTTTCACAGATTTTTACTTCGTCGGGAAGTAAGACTTGGCCACTGGTTGATTCACGAACCTATAACAATATATACATATATATCAAAGTATGTTCAAAATATATTTACAACACTTTTAATATATTTTGATGTTTTAAGTTTATTAAGTCAGCTGTCCTCGTTAGTAACCTACAACTAGTTGTCCACAGTTAGATGTACAGAAATAAATCGATAAATATTATCTTGAATCAATCCACGACCCAGTGTATACGTATCTCAGTATTGATCACAACTCAAACTATATATATTTTGGAATCAACCTCAACCCTGTATAGCTAACTCCAACATTCACATATAGAGTGTCTATGGTTGTTCCGAAATATATATAGATGTGTCGACATGATAGGTCGAAACATTGTATACGTGTCTATGGTATCTCAAGATTACATAATATACAATACAAGTTGATTAAGTTATGGTTGGAATAGATTTGTTACCAATTTTCACGTAGCTAAAATGAGAAAAATTATCCAATCTTGTTTTACCCATAACTTCTTCATTTTAAATCCGTTTTGAGTGAATCAAATTGCTATGGTTTCATATTGAACTCTATTTTATGAATCTAAACAGAAAAGTATAGGTTTATAGTCGGAAAAATAAGTTACAAGTCGTTTTTGTAAAGGTAGTCATTTCAGTCGAAAGAACGACGTCTAGATGACCATTTTAGAAAACATACTTCCACTTTGAGTTTAATCATAATTTTTGGATATAGTTTCATGTTCATAATAAAAATCATTTTCTCAGAATAACAACTTTAAAATCAAAGTTTATCATAGTTTTTAATTAACTAACCCAAAACAGCCCGCGGTGTTACTACGACGGCGTAAATCCGGTTTTACGGTGTTTTTCGTGTTTCCAGGTTTTAAATCATTAAGTTAGCATATCATATAGATATAGAACATGTGTGTAGTTAATTTTAAAAGTCAAGTTAGAAGGATTAACTTTTGTTTGCGAACAAGTTTAGAATTAACTAAACTATGTTCTAGTGATTACGAGTTTAAACCTTCGAATAAGATAGCTTTATATGTATGAATCGAATGATGTTATGAACATCATTACTACCTTAAGTTCCTTGGATAAACCTACTGGAAAAGAGAAAAATGGATCTAGCTTCAACGGATCCTTGGATGGCTCGAAGTTCTTGAAGCAGAATCATGACACGAAAACAAGTTCAAGTAAGATCATCACTTGAAATAAGATTGTTATAGTTATAGAAATTGAACCAAAGTTTGAATATGATTATTACCTTGTATTAGAATGATAACCTACTGTAAGAAAAAAAGATTTCTTGAGGTTGGATGATCACCTTACAAGATTGGAAGTGAGCTAGCAAACTTGAAAGTATTCTTGATTTTATGTAACTAGAACTTGTATAATATATGAAGAACACTTAGAACTTGAAGATAGAACTTGAGAGAGATCAATTAGATGAAGAAAATTGAAGAATGAAAGTGTTTGTAGGTGTTTTTGGTCGTTGGTGTATGGATTAGATATAAAGGATATGTAATTTTGTTTTCATGTAAATAAGTCATGAATGATTACTCATATTTTTGTAATTTTATGAGATATTTCATGCTAGTTGCCAAATGATGGTTCCCACATGTGTTAGGTGACTCACATGGGCTGCTAAGAGCTGATCATTGGAGTGTATATACCAATAGTACATACATCTAAAAGCTGTGTATTGTACGAGTACGAATACGGGTGCATACGAGTAGAATTGTTGATGAAACTGAACGAGGATGTAATTGTAAGCATTTTTGTTAAGTAGAAGTATTTTGATAATTGTATTGAAGTCTTTCAAAAGTGTATAAATACATATTAAAACACTACATGTATATACATTTTAACTGAGTCGTTAAGTCATCGTTAGTCGTTACATGTAAGTGTTGTTTTGAAACCTTTAGGTTAACGATCTTGTTAAATGTTGTTAACCCAATGTTTATAATATCAAATGATATTTTAAATTATTATATTATCATGATATTATCATGTATGAATATCTCTTAATATGATATATATACATTAAATGTCGTTACAACGATAATCGTTACATATATGTCTCGTTTCAAAATCATTAAGTTAGTAGTCTTGTTTTTACATATGTAGTTCATTGTTAATATAATTAATGATATGTTTACTTATCATAATATCATGTTAACTATATATATAACCATATATATGTCATCATATAGTTTTTACAAGTTTTAACGTTCGTGAATCACCGGTCAACTTGGGTGGTCAATTGTCTATATGAAACCTATTTCAATTAATCAAGTCTTAACAAGTTTGATTGCTTAACATGTTGGAAACATTTAATCATGTAAATATCAATCTCAATTAATATATATAAATATGGAAAAGTTCGGGTCACTACATAGTCCCACTTTTAAAATCTAATATTTTTGGGATGAGAATACATGCAGGTTTTATAAATGATTTACAAAATAGACACAAGTACGTGAAACTACATTCTATGGTTGAATTATCAAAATCGAATATGCCCCTTTTTATTAAGTCTGGTAATCTAAGAATTAGGGAACAGACACCCTAATTGACGCGAATCCTAAAGATAGATCTATTGGGCCTAACAAACCCCATCCAAAGTACCGGATGCTTTAGTACTTCGAAATTTATATCATATCCGAAGGGTGTCCCGGAATGATGGGGATATTCTTATATATGCATCTTGTTAATGTCGGTTACCAGGTGTTCACCATATGAATGATTTTTATCTCTATGTATGGGATGTGTATTGAAATATGAAATCTTGTGGTCTATTACTATGATTTGATATATATAGGTTAAACCTATAACTCACCAACATTTTTTGTTGACATTTTAAGCATGTTTATTCTCAGGTGATTATTAAGAGCTTCCGCTGTTGCATACTTAAATAAGGACGAGATTTGGAGTCCATGCTTGTATGATATTGTGTAAAAACTGCATTCAAGAAACTTATTTTGTTGTAACATATTTGTATTGTAAACCATTATGTAATGGTCGTGTGTAAACAAGATATTTTAGATTATCATTATTTGATAATCTACGTAAAGCTTTTTAAACCTTTATTTATGAAATAAAGGTTATGGTTTGTTTTAAAAATGAATGCAGTCTTTGAAAAACGTCTCATATAGAGGTCAAAACCTAGCAACGAAATCAATTAATATGGAACGTTTTTAATCAATAAGAACGGGACATTTCAATAATGATCGCATTCACAGTGCTGGATGAGTTCTGCGCCAACAAATGGTCCAACTTACCCTGTTCATACGCTTCCTCAATAAATTCCGCTAAATCTCTGCAGCGGTTGGTGTCATGACCGTAATCGTCGTGAAAGACACAAAACTTTGATCTGTCATGCCTGCTGTTTTCTCCCAATGGCTGCGGATCAGGGAAAGACTTAGCAACTCGCTCTTGCAGTAAGATTTCTTTGGGCATTTTTGTTAGCATCTGAATGATATTGAATGACTCATTATTCCACTTGCGCGTAGAATAGCGGTTATTACGGCCATATGAATTGTTATCGTTTTGACCTTGAAACCTGTCATTACGCTGATATCCGCCGCCACCATTTTTTCGCGAAAATCCTGGACCGCGATAGCTATCGCTGTTACTATCTCTGAAAGAGTCATTGTCATCTCGCCAACTTTTATCTCTACCCCAGCCACATGCAGGGGTAATACTGCTATCTTCTCCTCCGCGGATATAATCATAAGGGTGTTGCACTTTTGCGAATGTCTGCGGGACATCTCTTCTTAATCGCCGCACAAGCTTAGGGTGTCGCTGTGGGTTGATAGCATGCAAGAAACCAGAAATTTTCTGATCTTCATTCAACCGCGGAATTTTCTGGCACTCATAAATATACCGCGTAAGTAGCGCACTTAGAGTCTCCTTGTTGCCTTGTTTAATATCGTGACACTCTATATGTGTCTTTTTCTGCGGTAATAAATTTTGAAACTGCAGCAAAAACTTTTCTCGCAGATCCACAAAGCCAACGATACTGCGAGATGGCAAGCTGTGAAACCATTCCCTTGCTGACCCCTGCAAGGCCATAGGAAACACTCTACATGCGACTGGTTCATCCCAGTTGTAAGTGCTTACGACGCCCTCAAAGCGTTGCAGAAAATCCAAGGGATCAGTGAGGCCTGAGTAAACTCCCAACGTCGCCAGCACAATCGGCGGAGAAACAATTGGATAGTCAGAAATGTGCTGGACAAATTTATCTGCAGCAGTGGTAATTTCTGTTGCCTTTTTTGCGCGAATGTCTGTGTTATCCGCACAGAATTTGGTAAGCATATCTTGCAGAAAATTTGGCTGATCGAACTTATGCTGCATTGATTTCGGCGCAATGCTTCTGAAAGCATCCGCTAAAAAATTTTGGGCGTTTTCTCTGCGCGCTGCTTCAGACGCTTCACCTTCCTCCCCATAGCGAGGGAAAGGTGTTGGTGGTCGCTTTCGCTTGACGTATGGATTTTTAACAAACTCTTCTGCGCTGTCTGAGTCATCAGAAAATTCATCTTCCTGCCTTGGTGCTTTCGCCAATATGGACTTGTGTGCGAAGCGCGCGTGGATTTGATCATCCGCGTTATCACTATCGCTGTCATTGTGCTCAAGAACCAACCGATCACTTTGTGATCCTGAACCACTTAATGGCCATAAGTATGTGCGCGGTATGCGAGATTCACAATTATGCTTAGCGTCTCTTTTGGCTTGCTCAATAGCAGTATTAACAATTTTCTCAGTGCGTAAACTGGATTTTCCCGATAAGATTTTCGCTCGCTTTCCTTCAGCGATTGATTCTTCGCGATTTTGCAATAACGTTCTGCGTGCGATCATTTTTTCAGTGGCAGCTTCAGGCTGTGAATCGTTACCATTGTTTGCATTAGATTTTTTAGCATTCGTTTCCTGAACCGATTTTCCCGCAGTAACACTTGCATCTGTTTGCATTGGAAATACGATAACGTTCTGCGAATCGCCAGGCAATGCATCAGCATTCGCAGAGACGCCAGTTTGTTTTGCATTCGACGTCATGATTGTTAAGCAGATTAACAATTTGCGTATTGGAAAAAACACCTGCAAATCATCACAACAAAAACACGATTTCTAATTAAACCGTTGAATTAATTGTTTAATCGGCGTAAAACAAAAAATTTTCAGTTTAATTTGTAAAACGTGTCCCACGGATGGCGCCAATTGATCAATCCTTAATTAATGATGTTGCTTAATTACGGATTGAGTGCAACAAGATTATAATGGAGGATGGGATGTTCGATGATTATTTTGGGCCCCGATGATCGTTTTTCACTTTAACTATCAAGTGATCAACCACCCCGACCGGTCTTCGTTATCGATTAGCATGATTCACCTTAACTCAATGTAAGAAGTCCTTGGGCAAAGTCACAAGTGAAATCTACAAAGGCGTAGGCAAATGACAGAGAATCAACAACCTATAAATGAGAGGCCAAGCTCCCTATTTATAGTATCCGTGATATCCGCGGTCTGCGAGATGCTCGGCTCTCCGCGGAAAGTCAGCAGATCAAACCACAGTTTGGCATTTCAGCGAATACATAACCGCAGTCCTTTATTTGTGCGGATATATAGCTGCTATTCTTATTTTCAGCGAATATTGCATATCTTGACTTTAAAGTCCGCGCAATTCTGCTTCTGGCCTGTAGCAAACAAAGTATACATATACAATGCTATGTATATGATCAAATTACGTGTCTTTATTGCCTTTGCTGAACGTCTTGTGTACTAGCTAGAATTATCTTCACAACTATCTTGTATCAAAGTTATTGTGTGCTATATTTCATGCTTTATGTAAAATAAGCGGTATTGTAAGTTTGTAAAATATTGTATAAAAGTCTGAACGCGAAATATTATTATAATCAGTTTTTCATATAGAATTGTAGTAGTTGAATTGTATATTAGCTACTAAGTATAAACTTAACGGGTAGGTACTACCCGAATTTAAACTTATAAAACGCTAATATGAAGAAAAAGCTTTTATAAATGATTCATATTATGCTACGAAATACTATTAACTACTCTTAATATTCTGTATGATTAACTTGTTCCATTTGACTATTTTGAAGGAAATAGCACCGACTACTCGACACACCGTGAATATGAATGAAGAAGAATTCCGTACTTTTCTAGCTTCAAACATAGCCGCAGTACAGGCTGCGCTACATACCAACAATAACCTTGGATCTAGCAGTACAGGAAATCGTGTAGGATGCACCTACAAAGAATTCACGGCCTGCAAACCTTTGGAATTTGATGGAACTGAAGGACCGATCGGATTGAAACGGTGGATCGAGAAGGTCGAATCGGTGTTTGCCATAAGTAAGTGTACTGAAGAGGACAAAGTGAAATACGCTACGCATACCTTCACAGGTTCTGCGTTAACATGGTGGAATACCTATCTAGAGCAAGTGGGACAAGATGATGCGTACGGACTACCGTGGTCAGCATTCAAGCACTTAATGAACGAGAAGTACCGTCCCAGAACCAAGGTCAATAAGCTCAAGACAAAACTTAGAGGGTTACGAACCCAAGGATTTGATATTACCACGTACGAAAGACGATTTACAGAATTATGCCTATTGTGTCCGGGAGCGTTCGAAGATGAGGAAGAGAAGATCGACGCGTTTGTGAAAGAATTACCAGAAATAACCCAAGAAGATATAAGTTCACACGAGCCCGCCTCCATACAACAGGCATGTAGAATGGCTCACAAACTAGTGAACCAGATTAAAGAAAGAATTAAAGAACAGACTGCTGAAGAGGCCAATGTGAAGCAAGTCAAAAGAAAGTGGGAGGAAAACGGTAATAAGAATCACCAATACAACAACAACAGCAATTACAACAATAATCGCAACAATTATCCCAACAATCGCAACATCAATCGTAACTACAACAAATGGCCCAACAACAAAAACAACAACAACAACAACTACAACAATCATCCCAACAACAATAACAACCGCAACAATAACAACAATCAGAAGCAGCTATGCCAAAGGTGTGAAAAGTATCACTCGGGGTTCTGCACCAAATTTTGCAACAAGTGTAAAAGAAATGGTCATAGCGCGGCGAAGTGTGAGGTCTACGGACCAGGGGTTAACAGAACGAAAGGAACAAATGGTGTCGGAACGAGTAATGGCGGAGCAAGTAGTGTCGGAGCAAGTTATGCCAATGTAGTTTGTTATAAATGTGGAAAACCGGGCCACATTATTAGAAATTGCCCGAACCAGGAGAACACGAATGGACAAGGCCGCGGAAGAGTTTTCAATATTAATGCGGCAGAGGCAAAGGAAGACCCGGAGCTTGTTACGGGTACGTTTCTTATTGACAATAAATCTGCTTACGTTTTATTTGATTCGGGTGCGGATAGAAGCTATATGAGTAGAGATTTTTGTGCTAATTTAAGTTGTCCATTGACGCCGTTGGATAGTAAATTTTTACTCGAATTAGTAAACGGTAAATAAATTTCAGCAGATAATATATGCCGGAATCGAGAAATTAAACTGGGTAGCGAAATATTTAAGATTGACTTGATACCAGTAGAGTTAGGGAGTTTTGATGTGATAATCGGTATGGACTGGTTGAAAGAAGTGAAAGCAGAGATCGTTTGTTATAAAAATGCAATTCGCATTATACGAGAAGAAGGAAAACCCTTAATGGTGTACGGAGAAAAGGGCAACATGAAGCTACATCTTATTAGTAATTTGAAGGCACAAAAACTAATAAGAAAAGGTTGCTATGCTGTTCTAGCACACGTCGAGAAAGTACAAACTGAAGAAAAGAGCATCAATGATGTTCCCGTCGCAAAAGAATTTCCCGATGTATTTCCGAAAGAATTATCGGGATTACCCCCACATCGATCCGTTGAATTTCAAATAGATCTTGTACCAGGAGCTGCACCAATAGCTCGTGCTCCTTACAGACTCGCACCCAGCGAGATGAAAGAACTGCAAAGCAAATTACAAGAACTTTTAGAGCGTGGTTTCATTCGACCAAGCACATCACCGTAGGGAGCTCCTGTTTTGTTTATCAAGAAGAAAGATGGTACATTCAGGTTGTGTATCGACTACCGAGAGTTGAACAAACTTACCATCAAGAACCGCTACCCACTACCGAGAATCGACGCCTTATTTGATCAACTACAAGGCTCGTCTGTTTATTCAAAGATTGACTTACGTTCCGGGTATCATCAAATGCGGGCGAAAGAAGATGATATTCCAAAGACTGCTTTCAGAACACGTTACAGTCATTACGAGTTTATGGTCATGCCGTTTGGTTTAACTAATGCACCAGCTGTGTTCATGGACCTTATGAACCGAGTGTGTGGACCATACCTTGACAAGTTTGTCATTGTTTTCATTGATGACATACTTATTTACTCAAAGAATGACCAAGAACACGGTGAACATTTGAGAAAGGTGTTAGAAGTATTGAGGAAGGAAGAATTGTACGCTAAATTTTCAAAGTGTGCATTTTGGTTGGAAGAAGTTCAATTCCTCGGTCACATAGTGAACAAAGAAGGTATTAAGGTGGATCCGGCAAAGATAGAAACTGTTGAAAAGTGGGAAACCCCGAAAACTCCGAAACACATACGCCAGTTTTTAGGACTACCTGGTTACTACAGAAGGTTCATCCAAGACTTTTCCAGAATAGCAAAACCCTTGACTGCATTAACGCATAAAGGGAAGAAATTTGAAGGGAAGGATGAACAAGAGAAAGCGTTTCAGTTATTGAAGAAAAAGCTAACTACGGCACCTATATTGTCATTGCCTGAAGGGAATGATGATTTTGTGATTTATTGTGATGCATCAAAGCAAGGTCTCGGTTGTGTATTAATGCAACGAATGAAGGTGATTGCTTATGCGTCTAGACAATTGAAGATTCACGAACAAAATTATACGACGCATGATTTGGAATTAGGCGCGGTTGTTTTTGCATTAAAGATTGGAGGCACTACTTATATGGGGTCAAAAGTATTATATATACCGACCACAAAAGTCTTCAGCACATATTTAATCAGAAACAACTGAATATGAGGCAGCGTAGGTGGATTGAATTGTTGAATGATTACGACTTTGAGATTCGTTACCACCCGGAGAAGGCAAATGTGGTAGCCGATGCCTTGAGGAAGGACAGAGAACCCATTCGAGTAAAATCTATGAATATAATGATTCACAATAACCTTACTACTCAAATAAAGGAGGCGCAACAAGGAGTTTTAAAAAAGGGAAATTTAAAGGATGAAATACCCAAAGGATCGGAGAAGCATCTTAATATTCGGGAAGACGGAACCCGGTATAAGGCTGAAAGGATTTGGGTACCAAAATTTGGAGATATGAGAGAAATGGTACTTAGAGAAGCTCATAAAACCAGATACTCAGTAGATCTTGGAACGGGGAAGATTTACAAGGATCTCAAGAAACATTTTTGGTGGCCGGGTATGAAAGCCGATGTTGCTAAATACGTAGGAGAATGTTTGACGTGTTCTAAGGTCAAAGCTGAGTATCAGAAACCATCAGGTCTACTTCAACAACCCGAAATCCCGGAATGGAAATGGGAAAATATTACCATGGATTTCATCACTAAATTGCCAAGGACTGCAAGTAGTTTTGATACTATTTGGGTAATAGTTGATCGTCTCACCAAATCAGCACACTTCCTGCCAATAAGAGAAGATGACAAGATGGAGAAGTTAGCACGACTGTATTTGAAGGAAGTCGTCTCCAGACATGGAATACCAATCTCTATTATCTCTGATAGGGATGGCAGATTTATTTCAAGATTCTGGCAGACATTACAGCAAGCATTAGGAACTCCTCTAGACATGAGTACTGCCTATCATCCACAAACTGATGGGCAGAGCGAAAGGAGGATACAAATGCTTGAAGACATGCTACGAGCATGTGTTATTGATTTTGGAAACAGTTGGGATCGACATCTACTGTTAGCAGAATTTTCCTACAACAACAGCTACCATTCAAGCATTGAGATGGCGCCGTTTGAAGCACTTTATGGTAGAAAGTGCAGGTCTCCGATTTGTTGGAGTGAAGTGGGGGATAGACAGATTACGGGTCTGGAGATAACGCAAGAAACTACTGAGAAGATCATCCAAATTCAACAACGGTTGAAAACTGCCCAAAGTCGACAAAAGAGCTACGCTGACATTAAAAGAAAAGATATAGAATTTGAAATTGGAGAGATTGTCATGCTTAAAGTTGCACCTTGGAAAGGCGTTGTTCGATTTGGTAAACGAGGGAAATTAAATCCAAGGTATATTGGACCATTCAAGATTATTGATCGTGTCGGACCAGTAGATTACCGACTTGAATTACCTCAACAACTCGCGGCTGTACATAACACTTTCCACGTCTCGAATTTGAAGAAATGTTTTGCTAAAGAAGATCTCACTATTCCATTTGATGAAATCCAAATCAACGAAAAACTTCAATTCATCGAAGAACCCGTCGAAATAATGGATCTTGAGGTTAAAAGACTTAAGCAAAACAAGATACCAATTGTTAAGGTTCGATGGAATGCTCGTAGAGGACCCGAGTTCACCTGGGAATGAGAAGATCAGATGAAGAAGAAATACCCACATTTATTTCTAGAAGATACATCAACACCTCCAACTGCTTAAAATTTCGGGACGAAATTTATTTAACGGGTAGGTACTGTAGTGACCCGAACTTTTCCATGTTTATATATATATTAAATGAAATTGTTATTTACATGATTAAGTGTTTCTAACATGTTAAGCAATCAAACTTGTTAAGACTTGATTAATTGAAATAGGTTTCATATAGACAATTGACCACCCAAGTTGACCGGTGATTCACGAACGTTAAAACTTGTAAAAACTATATATATATATATATATATATATATATATATATATATATATATATATATATATATATATATATATATATATATATATATATATATATATATATATATATATATATATATATATATATATATATATATATATATATATATATATATATATAGTTAACATGATATTATGATAAGTAAACATATCATTAAGTATATTAACAATGAACTACATATGTAAAAACAAGACTACTAACTTAATGATTTTGAAACGAGACATATATGTAACGATTATCGTTGTAATGACATTTAATGTATATATATCATATTAAGAGATATTTATACATCATAATATCATGATAATATAATAATTTAAAATCTCATTTGATATTATAAACATTGGGTTAACAACACTTAACAAGATCGTTAACCTAAAGGTTTCAAAACAACACTTACATGTAACGACTAACGATGACTTAACGACTCAGTTAAAATGTATATACATGTAGTGTTTTAATATGTATTCATACACTTTTGAAAGACTTCAAAACACTTATCAAAATAATTCTACTTAACAAAAATGCTTACAATTACATCCACGTTCAGTTTCATCAACAATTCTACTCGTATGCACCCGTATTCGTACTCGTACAATACACAGCTTTTAGATGTATGTACTATTGGTATATACACTCCAATGATCAGCTCTTAGCAGCCCATGTGAGTCACCTAACACATGTGGGAACCATCATTTGGCAACTAGCATGAAATATCTCATAAAATTACAAAAATATGAGTAATCATTCATGACTTATTTACATGAAAACAAAATTACATATCCTTTATATCTAATCCATACACCAACGACCAAAAACACCTACAAACACTTTCATTCTTCAATTTTCTTCATTTAATTGATCTCTCTCAAGATCTATCTTCAAGTTCTAAGTGTTCTTCATAAATTCCAAAAGTTCTAGTTTCATAAAATCAAGAATACTTCCAAGATTGCAAGTTTACTTCCAAGTTTTCTAAATCTATTCCAAGTAATCATCCAAGATCAAGAAACCTTTGTTACTTACAGTAGGTCTAATACAAGGTAATAATCATATTCAAACTTTAATTCAATTTCTATAACTATAACAATCTTATTTCGAGTGGAAATCTTACTTGAAATTGTTTTCGTGTCATGATTCTGCTTCAAGAACTTTCAAGCCATCCAAGGATCCTTTGAAGCTAGATCCATTTTTCTAATTTCCAGTAGGTTTATCCAAGGAACTTGAGGTAGTAATGATGTTCATAACATCATTCGATTCATACATAAAAAGCTGTCTTATTCAACGTTATAAACTTGTAATCACTAGAACATAATTTAGTTAATTCTAAACTTGTTCGCAAATAAAGTTAATTCTTCTAACTAGACTTTTAAAATCAACTAAACACATGTTCTATATCTATATGATATGCTAACTTAATGATTTAAAACCCGAAAACACGATAAACACCATAAAACTGGATATACGCCGTCGTAGTAAAACCGGGGGCTGTTTTGGTTGGGATAATTAAAAGCTAAGAAGAACTTTGATTTAAAAGCTATACTTCTGTAAAAATGATTTTTCTTATGAACATGAAACTATATCCAAAAATCATGGTTAAACTCAAAGTGAAAGTATGTTTTTCAAAATGGTCATCAAGATGTCGTTCTTTCGACGAAAATGACTACCTCTTTCAAAAATGACTTGTAACTTGTATTTTCGACTATAAACTTATACTTTTTCTATTTAGATTCATAAACTTAAGTTCAATACGAAACCGTGGCCACTGGAATCACTCAAAACGGATTAGAAACGAAAAAATGGCGAGTAAAACAAGATTGATAAAAACTACTCATTTTACCTACGTGAAAGTTAGTAATAAATCTATTCCAACCATAACCTAATCAACTTATATTGTATATTATGTAATCTTGAGATACCATAGACACGTATACAATGTTTCGACCTATCATGTCGACCCATCTATATATATATTGCGGAACAACCATAGACACTCTATATGTGAATGTTGGAGTTAGCTATACAGGGTTGAGGTTGATTCCAAAATATATATATAGTTTGAGTTGTGATCAATACTGAGATACGTATACACTGGGTCGTGGATTGATTCAAGATAATATTTATCGATTTATTTCTGTACATCTAACTGTGGACAACTAGTTGTAGGTTACTAACGAGGACAGCTGACTTAATAAACTTAAAATATCAAAATGTATTAAAAGTATTGTAAATATATTTTTGAACATACTTTGATATATATGTATATATTGTTATAGGTTCGTGAATCAACCAGTGGCCAAGTCTTACTTCCCGACGAAGTAAAAATCTGTGAAAGTGAGTTATAGTCCCACTTTTAAAATCTAATATTTTTGGGATGAGAATACATGCAAGTTTTATAAATGATTTACAAAATAGACACAAGTACGTGAAACTACATTCTATGGTTGAATTATTGAAATCGAATATGCCCCTTTTTATTAAGTCTGGTAATCTAAGAATTAGGGAACAGACACCCTAATTGACGCGAATCCTAAAGATAGATCTATTGGACCTAACAAACCCCATCCAAAGTAACGGATGCTTTAGTACTTCAAAATTTATATCATATCCGAAGGGTGTCCCGGAATGATGGGGATATTCTTATATATGAATCTTGTTAATGTCGGTTACCAGGTGTTCACCATATGAATGATTTTTATCTCTATGTATGGGATGTGTATTGAAATATGAAATCTTGTGGTCTATTGTTACGATTTGATATATATAGGTTAAACCTATAACTCACAAACATTTTTGTTGACGTTTAAAGCATGTTTATTCTCAGGTGAATACTAAGAGCTTCCGCTGTTGCATACTAAAATAAGGACAAGATTTGGAGTCCATGTTTGTATGATATTGTGTAAAAGCTGCATTCAAGAAACTGATTTCGATGTAACATATTTGTATTGTAAACCATTATGTAATGGTCGTGTGTAAACAGGATATTTTAGATTATCATTATTTGATAATCTACGTAAAGCTTTTTAAACCTTTATTTATGAAATAAAGGTTATGGTTTGTTTAAAAATGAATGCAGTCTTTGAAAAACGTCTCATATAGAGGTCAAAACCTCGCAACGAAATCAATTAATATGGAACGTTTTTAATCAATAAGAACGGGACATTTCATTGTCAAGCTTAGGGCGCATGACACATCCGGTCTAGTACATATCATTGCATACATGATTGATCCAATAGCAGATGCATACGGGACTCTCTTCATTCTCTCTTGTTCATCTTTCGTGGTAGGACACTGAGATGAACTGAGAGGCGTTCCTCTATGAATAGGTACCAAATGTGACAACCCGGAAATTTCTAACCAAATTTAAACTTTAATCTTTATATGTTTCCGACACGATAAGCAATATTTGTTAAGTTAAATTTTAAGAATTTTAAACTATGTTCATACATTCATTCAACCTCGACCAAGTTCCAACGATTCACGAACCATTAAACGAATATGATTATATATGTATATGTGTATATATATTATAACTTGGAACGTAAACAAAATATTAGATTAAATACTTTATATGATTGTATCTGTTTCAAAATGTTTATCAATGGAATTAGAAGTTAAGATCAAATGATTGAATTATCAGATATATTAAATTATGATTACAAGTCTCTGTTGAAAGGCCCACGTTGATTTGAGAAATCTTTCCATTTTAACAATATTCGGAAAATGGTAAAGTGATTTATAAATAAGAACAAATTGTCAATCATTGAGAACTAGACAAAGGATAGTGGAAGATTGTGAAAGGACCCGTTCATATACATTATAAACGATTCACAATAGTTGATTACATTGCGAGGTATTTGTCAAGACCCGGAAAATTTCGACTAATTTTAAACCAAACTCTCGATACGATTTTAGATTTTCAACACGATAAACTAAGTCTGATAGGTTGAGTCTCAAAATTTTTGAACTGTTCCATATATTCATTTGACCTTCGACTGTTCCCGACGATTCAAGAACAATTGTATGTAAATAGATATGTACATATATAAATATATGGATATAAATAATAGCTTAAGTTATATTAATAATATATTATATGATTTAGTGACACGAACATGGATTGTACGTGAGTCTGTGCTACGTACTTGAAGAATATGGTTATACCATTTACCTATTAACAATATGATTATATTTCACGTGTATGTGTGTATGCATTGGTTAAGAAAAGAGATATAACCTATTTAGTCAACCAATTTGTCACAAGAGCATAATATATAATAGTATGGAATGGGCTTTGTAAGTTAAATAGATAATGTCATTAGTTGTACTCGACATAAACCAAAATCAAATGGATATCATTGGCTTTCTCTTTTCTCTCTTTGGTGGTGATTAATAGAATACCCCAAGGAGTCCCACAAGACTAATTACATCACAATAAAAATAATTGAATTTCACGTGATTTCAAAATTATGGTACTGTGTTTGGTTCCTTCCTTCCCACTATCTCATTTTATAAATATAGATATAGATGATAGATAAAATATACATATGCAATTAATATTACTGTATCAATTATGTATCAATTATTAGTGCTTTATGACTTCCTTCATCTAGTATCTATATTATATATAACCATATACATATAGCTTATAGATGACAGATATAACCAACCATACACTACCATAAACCTCATAACTCTCATACACCGGGAACCACCACCATCTCAAGAACAATCACCCTCCTCCACCATTTTTGGTTCAACAAACACCAAGAATCCACCATCACCGGTCACCCGTGAGCCACCACTATCACCAACCTTAATCACATATGTTCACCATCTCAAACCACATGCAAACAACAACTAATTCACTATGATTGCATCAAATACCATCATACAATAATCATAATAAACCATCATCCACCTTGATCACTTGTACCTGCGAACCACTACTATACACCCACTATTTTCTTGCGGTTCCATTCGAAAACACTACACAAAACCCATCACGATCAAACCACTACAACCATCTTTGTGTTGTGTTGTAACTGTGTAGCCAGGAACCCGAAAACCGAGACCCACTTAATTTTTTTTTTCTGTTTTTCTCTCGCAAACTTATCACCACTCACTATGAAAACCACCATCAACAACCATTTGTTCCCTGCCATTCGTGTTGCTAAAACTGCTGTTAGCCGTTGCAGTATACTTTTGTTTTCTACTCATATATCGAACCTATATATCAACACCATCGAATATTGGTTCGCTGCAGCTGTTCCAGTCAATTCAAAAGAAAACCCAAGAAGAACAACCACCGCACCATCTTCATATCTTTCTCTCTCTTTCACTCTATCGATCTATCTCTCTATCCATTTTCTTCTTCATTGAATCAACACACACCACCATCAACCAATTCTAATTCATGTTTCTACTTTATTACTATCTTCGATTGTTTCTGTTTCAGACCAACACCAACCATCATCATCTTTATTAAACAAAACCCACAAGATTGCTTCTGGTTCCTTACTGCTAGTTCGCTGTTGCTGTTGGAGTTTAAAACAAACGAAGAAGATGAAGGATCAACGAGGATTACTGCTACAGTTTCCTAGTTCAACCGATACCCAAAAGAACCATCGATCAATACCAAAACCCTAACCATCGCCACCCTGCTGTACTACCTGTTTCCTGTTTCTAATTGATATTCTAATCGGTACTGTATGTTTGCTTTCCCTTTTTCTTTCCTGCTGACAACTTTGAAACCCTTTATATTTTTTTTTGTTGCTATTACCGATTTAAAAAAAAAACCCATTACATCCCATGGATTGTAAGCGGACTCAAAACCAATCAGATTTTGATCAAACTAAATGGGTCCTGTAAATAGGCTGGAATTCTAATCGGGCTTCAATATACTTAAGGATTGGGCCGTATTAATTGATTTAGTGGTTGGGCTGTGTTGTTGGATAGTTGGGCCGAGATTCAGGTTAAAAGAATTGTCTGTAAGAGATAATCCAGTGAAATAATCAGCAGGCTAGTGGTTTAGGTGGTTGTGCTTAAGCGAGAGGTTGCGGGTTCGAGTCCCGCTCAGAGCATTTTTTTGTGTGGAAAAAGCTATAAAAATGGTATACACTCTTATATTATTTTTCTAATATTATTACTATTAGTTATTATTATTATGTTTATTATTATTATTGTTATTGTTATTATTATTAGTATTAGTAATATTGATATATATATTATTATGATTAGGAAAATCATTATTATCATTACTACAAAATAACACGAACTAGTTTTATTATCATTAAAATTAGTAGTAGTATCACTTTTGTAAAAGTTAGTATTATTATTATTATTATTATTATTATTATTATTATTATTATTATTATTATTATTATTATAAGTGTTAGTATATTTATTAGAAAAAAATCATTATTTTTATAGTTATTATTATTAGTATTTCTTATTATTAAACTTATCATTTTTATAAAATTAATATTATTATCAAGAGTATAATTGTTATTGTTATTACAAATAAATTTAGTATTATTAAAATTATTATTTTTACAAACAAAAGATATCTATATAGAAATATATTTATTACATATGTCTTAGGTATATCTAGCCTACTATTTTAATATAAAAATAACTCATGTAGATATATAATATTGAAAATAATAAATACATTACTCTTTTAAATAAGTAATGTATTAAATAATTGATATATGTAACCTAGTCTGAATGCCATTACATATTCAATATATATTTTAATATATACAAAAATGATATAGGTTCGTGAATCCGAGGCCAACCCTACACTTATTCATTATCGTCATGTGTATTTTTACTACAAAATACAATATGGTGAGTTTCATTTGCTCCCTTTTTAATTGCTTTTGCAATATATATTTTTGGGCTGAGAATACATGCGCTGCTTTTATAAATATTTACGAAATAGACACAAGTACTTAAAAATATATTCTACGTTGAGTTGTACCACTGGCATATTTCCCTGTAGCTTGGTAACTACTATTTACATGGGTATTGTAAACGCGAATCCTGTTGATAGATCTATCGGGCCTGACAACCCCAACCGGACTGGACGACCAGTATTCAACGGTTGCACAGTACTTCGTTTTGTAGGCTACACTTGGTACAGTGTAGTGAGATTTCATAATAAAGGGAATATGCGACGTTGATTAAATGTTAAGTATGGTTACCAAGTGCTCAACCACTTAGAATGCTTTACATACACTTGCGAGTGTATTATGTTTATGATTATGAAATCTTGTGGTCTATTAAGATATTGAAATGATTGTTATGATAAACCTATGAACTCACCAACCTTTTGGTTGACACTTTTAAGCATGTTTATTCTCAGGTACAAATTAAGTATTCCGCTGTGCATTTGCTCAATATAAGGACATTACTTGGAGCCGATCATCGCAATGGGACCAAATGTTGATGACTTCGTCCAGGCGGATTAGGACGGGTCGTTACAGTATTTGACCTCTATATGATACATTTTACAAACATTGCATTTGTTTTTAAAAGAAAATCTTTCTTTACATCGAAAATTGACAGGCATGCATACCATTTCATAATATCCACTATCCAACTATAAATTGATTTAATAATAATCTTTGATGAACTCAATGACTCGAATGCAACGTTCTTCGAAATATGCTATGAAAGACTCCAAGTAATATCTTTAAAATGAGCAAATGCACAGCGGAAGATTTCTTTAACACCTGAGAATAAACATGCTTTAAAGTGTCAACCAAAAGGTTGGTGAGTTCATTAGTTTATCATAATCATTTATTTCCATCATTTTAATAGACCACAAGAATTTCATTTCCAGTTCTCATAAATATACGTCCCATGCATAGAGACAAAAATAATCATTCATATGGTGAACACCTGGTAACCGACATTAACTAGATACATATAAGAATATCCCCTATCATTCTGGGATCCTCCTTCGGACATGATATAAATTTCGAAGTACTAAAGCATCCGGTACTTTGGATGGGGTTTGTTAGGCCCAATAGATCTATCTTTAGGATTTACGTCAATTAGGGTGTCTGTTCCCTAATTCTTAGATTACCAGACTTAATAAAAAGGGGCATATTCGACTTCGATAATTCAACCATATAATGTAGTTTCGATTACTTGTGTCTATTTCGTAAAACATTTATAAAAATTCCGCATGTATTCTCAGCCCAAAAATATAAAGGGTAAAAAGGCAAATGAAACTCACCATACTATATTTCGTAGTAAAAATACATATAACGTCATTGAACAAGTGCAAGGTTGGCCTCGGATTCACGAACTTAAATTAATTATATATATTTATGTGTTGGTCAATATTTGTCTAACAAATTAGGTCAAGTCATAGTGTACCACAATCCTAATGCTCGAGACTAATATGCAAAAGTCAACAAAAGTAAATTTGACTCAAAATAATTTCCAAAAATCTATACATGATTAACATATAGTTTAAATATCGTTGTTTTATATTTTTAAATATTTTTAAAAGATTTATTAGAGTAAATAATATAATTTATTTATTAATAAATAAAATTTTATATTAAATTTATATAATAAAATATACTTTTATATATATTAAGTAATAAAATTTATAGGGTTCATTTAATATCATAAAGATAATATGATAGGTATTATTAAAGTAAGTTATTACACGTAGTAAAATATGTTTGTATCACATATTTATTTGATAAAATAATATCTATAATGATAGTAAGTAAAAGTTGTATTATTTTGTAATAATAATTATTATTATAAAAATATCAATATTTATAATTACTAAGATGACGTTATGATAAAACGATAATTCTAATTATGATAACTTTAATATTTACGATAATTTTTAATATTATCTTTAAAATAATAATTCTATTTAAAATAATAATAATAATGATATTTTATAGTAACAATGACATTTCTATTAAAATGATAATTTTTGTTAAAAAGATAGTTTTAATACTAACGATACTTTTAATAATAATAGTAATGATAAAAATAATAAGAACGATAATTTTATCTATATCAATATCTTATAATATTTTAATTTCATCATGATACTCTTACCCATTATTTCCTAATCGTTTCGTTTAATAGCTTTTAATCGTCTTTTACATCGTGTTCATAATAATGATAATAATAGTAATCAAAATAATTAGGTGTTACAAATATTTGTTTTAATTACACTAATATTAATAATGATAGTTACTATAACATTATTAACGATAATACTAATAATTATCTTAATGATAATATAGTAATAATAATAATAACAATAACAATAACCATTTTTAAATAATGATATATATATTAATAATGATAATAATAATAATAATAATAATAATACCAATAATAATAATAATAATAATAATAATAATAATAATAATAATAATAATAATAATAATAATAATAATAATAATTGGATAATAATAATAATACTAATTATAACTTTAACGATAATAACGATAGTAATAATAAAAAAAAAATAACAATTTTTAATGATAAATCCCTTTTATTGATAAAGATAATAATAATGATAATAATAAGATAAAACTAGAACGACGATAAAAACGACGATAATAATAATCATTTTTAATAAAAATATCGAAAATTCAATTTATTGCAACTTCTAATCCGTTCATCGAAACCATTCGATATCTAAAGGAAAAGTTCTTAATTTTTCGCTAGCTTTTCAAGGACATGCATATCTTATACCTTATCTCAACCACAAGTGTAACTAATTCAACATTCAACCTAACATGTCTAATGGCAATATCAAAAGTACAAGCATGCATAATCCTAAATATTCGAGCACTAGTCAGGGATACACTATTAGTATGTAAAAGTTAAATTATGAGTACTCACGTATCAATATTGAGATTCAATATTGCAGGAAAGGTACGTAGACGCAACGGAAATGATAAACACTATATTGACCTCACGAGCATACTCATGAACCATACTCAATCACCTCCATAGCTATAACCCATAATTTCCTTAATCCTATCCCACTCGAAAAACAATTTCGAAATCACTCGGACAGCACTTCGTCGTAATATTTTATGTATACTAATAATACGGAGTAAATATATATATGTAAATCGATTGAGAGAGTTTAGAGAAAAATATTTGCAAGTTTCTATGAAATAATGAAACCTATTGAATTCTATTTATAATAGATTTTTGAATTATTAAAGTGAATTATTAAAGTATGAATTATTAAAGTGAATTATTAAAGTATGAATTATTAAAGTGAATTATTAAAGTATGAATTATTAAAGTGAATTATTAAAGTATGAATTATTAAAGTGAATTATTAAAGTTAAAGTAAAGTAAAAATAAAGTAAAGGTAAAGTTTAAGTATAGTAAAAGTATAAAACTATGTACGTATAATACGCGTATAAATATATAATATTAATTTAAATCGTTATATATATTTAATAAAATAAAATATAAATATCGTTATCTTTATCATACTAGTTAAGTAATGAGTTGTCAAAAGTGGTTCTAGATATTTATAAAAGTTATATACGTTTTAATAATAAAGTTCTTTTTAAACTGAAAACGTTTTTGTACGTTTGAAACTAAATAGATCAATCGAGTCTTTATGAGATTCAATCTTCCACTATCCTTTGTCTAGTTCTCAATGATTGACAATTTGTTCTTATTTATAAATCACTTTACCATTTTCCGAATATTGTTAAAATGGAAAGATTTCTCAAATCAACGTGGGCCTTTCAACAGAGACTTGTAATCATAATTCAATATATCTGATAATTTAATCATTTGATCTTATCTTCTAATTCCATTGATAAACATTTTGAAACAGATACAATCATATAAAGTATTTAATCTAATATTTTGTTTACGTTTCAAGTTATAATATATTTACACATATACATATATAATCATATTCGTTTAATGGTTCGTGAATCGATGGAACTTGGTCGAGGTTTAATGAATGCATGAACATAGTTTAAAATTCTTGAAATTTAACTTAACAAATATTGCTTATCGTGTCAGAAACATATAAAGATTAAAGTTTAAATTTGGTTGGAAATTTCCGGGTTGTCACAGATTGAATCTCATAAAGACTCGATTGATCTATTTAGTTTCAAACGTACAAAAACGTTTTCAGTTTAAAAAGAACTTTATTATTAAAACTTATATAACTTTTATAAATATCTAGAACCACTTTTGACAACTCATTACTTAACTAGTATGATAAAGATAACGATATTTATATTTTATTTTATTAAATATATATAACAATTTAAATTAATATTATATATATTTATACGCGTATAATACGTATATAGTTTTATACTTTTACTATATTTAAACTTTACCTTTACTTTATTTTTACTTTACTTTAACTTTAATAATTCACTTTAATAATTCATACTTTAATAATTCACTTTAATAATTCATACTTTAATAATTCACTTTAATAATTCATACTTTAATAATTC
Source organism: Rutidosis leptorrhynchoides (assembly GCF_046630445.1). Lineage (NCBI taxonomy): Eukaryota > Viridiplantae > Streptophyta > Magnoliopsida > Asterales > Asteraceae > Rutidosis > Rutidosis leptorrhynchoides. Next base: position 211,060,575 of record NC_092339.1, read on the forward strand.
ACTTTAATAATTCATACTTTAATAATTCATACTTTAATAATTCACTTTAATAATTCAAAATTCTATTATAAATAGAATTCAATAGGTTTCATTATTTCATAGAAACTTGAAAATATTTTTCTCTAAACTCTCTCAATCGATTTACATATATATTTACTCCGTATTATTTCAAGATATTATTAGTATACATAAAATATTACGACGGAGTGCTGTCCGAGTGGTTTCGAAATTGTTTTTCGAGTAGGATAGGATTAAGGAAATTATGGGTTATAGCTATGGAGGTGATTGAGTATGGTTCATGGGTATGCTCGTGAGGTCAATATAGTGTTTATCATTTCCGTTGCATCTACGTACCTTTCCTGCAATATTGAATCTCAATATTGATACGTGAGTACTCATAATTTAACTTTTACATACTAATAGTGTATCCCTGACTAGTGCTCGAGTATTTAGGATTATGCATGCTTGTACTTTTGATATTGCCCTTAGACAGGTTAGGTTGAATCTTGAATTAGTTACACTTACGGTTGAGATAAGGTATAAGATATGCATGTCCTTGGAAAGCTAGCGAAAAATTAAGAACTTTTCCTTTAGATATCGAATGGTTTCGATGAACGGATTAGAAGTTATAATCAATTGAATTTTCGATATTTTTATTAAAAATGATTATTATTATCGTCGTTTTTATCGTCGTTCTAGTTTTATCTTATTATTATGATTATTATTATCTTTATCAATAAAAGGGATTTATCATTAAAAATTGTTATTTTTTTTATTATTACTATCGTTATTATCGTTAAAGTTATAATTAGTATTATTATTATTATCTAATTATTATTATTATTATTATTATTATTATTATTATTATTATTATTATTATTATTATTATTATTATTATTATTATTATTATTATTATTAGTATTATTATTATTATTATTATTATTAATATATATATCATTATTTAAAAATGGTTATTGTTATTGTTATTATTATTATTACTATATTATCATTAAGATAATTATTAGTATTATCGTTAATAATGTTATAGTAACTATCATTATTAATATTAGTGTAATTAAAACAAATATTTGTAACACTTAATTATTTTGATTACTATTATTATCATTATTATAAACACGATATAAAAGACGATTAAAAGCTATTAAACGAAACGATTAGGAAATAATGAGTAAGAGTATCATGATGAAGTTAAAATATTATAAGATATTGATTTAGATAAAATTATCGTTCTTATTATTTTTATCATTACTATTATTATTAAAAGTATCGTTAGTATTAAAACTATCATTTTAACAAAAATTATCATTTTAATAGAAATGTCATTGTTACTATAAAATATCATTATTATTATTATTTTAAATAGAATTATTATTTTAAAGATAATATTAAAAATTATCGTAAATATTAAAGTTATCATAATTAGAATTATCGTTTTATCATAATGTCATCTTAGTAATTATAAATATTGATATTTTTATAATAATTATTATTATTATAAAATAATACAACTTTTACTTACTATCATTATAGATATTATTTTATCAAATAAATATGTGATACAAACATATTTTACTACGTGTAATAACTTACTTTAATAATACCTATCATATTATCTTTATGATATTAAATGAACCCTATAAATTTTATTACTTAATATATATAAAAGTATATTTTATTATATAAATTTAATATAAAATTTTATTTATTAATAAATAAATTATATTATTTACTCTAATAAATCTTTTAAAAAATATTTAAGAATATAAAATGACGATATTTAAACTATATATTAATCATGTATAGATTTTTGGAAATTATTTTGAGTTAAATTTACTTTTGTTGACTTTTGCATATTAGTCTCGAGCATTAGGATTGTGGTACACTATGACTTGACCTAATTTGTTAGACAAATATTGACCAACACATAAATATATATAATTAATTTAGGTTCGTGAATTCGAGGCCAACCTTGCACTTGTTCAATGACGTTATATGTATTTTTACTACGAAATACAGTATGGTGAGTTTCATTTACTTTTTTACCCTTTATATTTTTGGGACTGAGAATACATGCGCTTTTATAAATGTTTGACGAAATAGACACAAGTAATTGAAACTACATTCTATGGTTGAATTATCGAAATCGAATATGCCCCTTTTTATTAAAGTCTGGTAATCTAAGAATTAGGGAACAGACACCCTAATTGACGCGAATCCTAAAGATAGATCTATTGGGCCTAACAAACCCAATCCAAAGTACCGGATGCTTTAGTACTTCGAAATGTATATCATGTCCGAAGGAGAATCCCGGAATGATAGGGGATATTCTTATATGTATCTTGTTAATGTCGGTTACCATGTGTTCACCATATGAATGATTATTTTTGTCTCTATGCATGGGACATATATTTATGAGAACTGGAAATGAAATTCTTGTGGTCTATTAAAATGATGGAAATAAATGATTATGATAAACTAATGAACTCACCAACCTTTTGGTTGACACTTTAAAGCATATTTATTCTCAGGTGTTAAAGAAATCTTCCGCTGTGCATTTGCTCATTTTAAAGATATTACTTGGAGTCTTTCATAGCATATGAAATGTCCCGTTCTTATTGATTAAAAACGTTCCATATTAATTGATTTCGTTGCGAGGTTTTGACCTCTATATGAGACGTTTTTCAAAGACTGCATTCATTTTAAAACAAACCATAACCTTTATTTCATCAATAAAGGTTTAAAAAACTTTACGTAGATTATCAAATAATGATAATCTAAAATATCCTGTTTACACACGACCATTACATAATGGTTTACAATACAAATATGTTACATCGAAATCAGTTTCTTGAATGCAGTTTTTACACAATATCATACAAACATGGACTCCAAATCTTGTCCTTATTTTAGTATGCAACAGCGGAAGCTCTTAATATTCACCTGAGAATAAACATGCTTTAAACGTCAACAAAAATGTTGGTGAGTTATAGGTTTAACCTATATATATCAAATCGTAACAATAGACCACAAGATTTCATATTTCAATACACATCCCATACATAGAGATAAAAATCATTCATATGGTGAACACCTGGTAACCGACAATAACAAGATGCATATATAAGAATATCCCCATCATTCCGGGACACCCTTCGGATATGATATAAATTTCGAAGTACTAAAGCATCCGGTACTTTGGATGGGGTTTGTTAGGCCCAATAGATCTATCTTTAGGATTCGCGTCAATTAGGGTGTCTGTTCCCTAATTCTTAGATTACCAGACTTAATAAAAAGGGGCATATTCGATTTCGATAATTCAACCATAGAATGTAGTTTCACGTACTTGTGTCTATTTTGTAAATCATTTATAAAACCTGCATGTATTCTCATCCCAAAAATATTAGATTTTAAAAGTGGGACTATAACTCACTTTCACAGATTTTTACTTCGTCGGGAAGTAAGACTTGGCCACTGTTGATTCACGAACCTATAACAATATATACATATATATTAAAGTATGTTCAAAATATATTTACAACACTTTTAATATATTTTGATGTTTTAAGTTTATTAAGTCAGCTGTCCTCGTTAGTAACCTATAACTAGTTGTCCACAGTTAGATGTACAGAAATAAATCGATAAATATTATCTTGAATCAATCCACGACCCAGTGTATACGTATCTCAGTATTGATCACAACTCAAACTATATATATTTTGGAATCAACCTCAACCCTGTATAGCTAACTCCAACATTCACAAATAGAGTGTCTATGGTTGTTCCGAAATATATATAGATGTGTCGACATGATAGGTCGAAACATTGTATACGTGTCTATGGTATCTCAAGATTACATAATATACAATACAAGTTGATTAAGTTATGGTTGAAATAGATTTGTTACCAATTTTCACGTAGCTAAAATGAGAAAAATTATCCAATCTTGTTTTACCCATAACTTCTTCATTTTAAATCCGTTTTGAGTGAATCAAATTGCTATGGTTTCATATTGAACTCTATTTTATGAATCTAAACAGAAAAAGTATAGGTTTATAGTCGGAAAAATAAGTTACAAGTCGTTTTTGTAAAGGTAGTCATTTCAGTCGAAAGAACGACGTCTAGATGACCATTTTAGAAAACATACTTCCACTTTGAGTTTAACCATAATTTTTGGATATAGTTTCATGTTCATAATAAAAATTATTTTCTCAGAATAACAACTTTTAAATCAAAGTTTATCATAGTTTTTAATTAATTAACCCAAAACAGCCCGCGGTGTTACTACGACGGCGTAAATCCGGTTTTACGGTGTTTTTCGTGTTTCCAGGTTTTAAATCATTAAGTTAGCATATCATATAGATATAGAACATGTGTTTAGTTGATTTTAAAAGTCAAGTTAGAAGGATTAACTTTTGTTTGCGAACAAGTTTAGAATTAACTAAACTATGTTCTAGTGATTACAAGTTTAAACCTTCGAATAAGATAGCTTTATATGTATGAATCGAATGATGTTATGAACATCATTACTACCTTAATTTCCTTGGATAAACCTACTGGAAAAGAGAAAAATGGATCTAGCTTCAATGGATCCTTGGATGGCTCGAAGTTCTTGAAGCAGAATCATGACACGAAAACAAGTTCAAGTAAGATCATCACTTGAAATAAGATTGTTATAGTTATAGAAATTGAACCAAAGTTTGAATATGATTATTACCTTGTATTAGAATGATAACCTACTGTAAGAAACAAAGATTTCTTGAGGTTGGATGATCACCTTACAAGATTGGAAGTGAGCTAGCAAACTTGAAAGTATTCTTGATTTTATGAAACTAGAACTTTTGGAATTTATGAAGAACACTTAGAACTTGAAGATAGAACTTGAGAGAGATCAATTAGATGAAGAAAATTGAAGAATGAAAGTGTTTGTAGGTGTTTTTGGTCGTTGGTGTATGGATTAGATATAAAGGATATGTAATTTTGTTTTCATGTAAATAAGTCATGAATGATTACTCATATTTTTGTAATTTTATGAGATATTTCATGCTAGTTGCCAAATGATGGTTCCCACATGTGTTAGGTGACTCACATGGGCTGCTAAGAGCTGATCATTGGAGTGTATATACCAATAGTACATACATGTAAAAGCTGTGTATTGTACGAGTACGAATACGGGTGCATACGAGTAGAATTGTTGATGAAACTGAACGAGGATGTAATTGTAAGCATTTTTGTTAAGTAGAAGTATTTTGATAAGTGTATTGAAGTCTTTCAAAAGTGTATAAATACATATTAAAACACTACATGTATATACATTTTAACTGAGTCGTTAAGTCATCGTTAGTCGTTACATGTAAGTGTTGTTTTGAAACCTTTAGGTTAACGATCTTGTTAAATGTTGTTAACCCAATGTTTATAATATCAAATGAGATTTTAAATTATTATATTATCATGATATTATCATGTATGAATATCTCTTAATATGATATATATACATTAAATGTCTTTACAAAGATAATCGTTACATATATGTCTCGTTTAAAAATCATTAAGTTAGTAGTCTTGTTTTTACATATGTAGTTCATTGTTAATATACTTTATGATATGTTTTCTTATCATAGTATCATGTTAACTATATATATATCCATATATATATCATCATATAGTTTTTACAAGTTTTAACGTTCGTGAATCACCGATCAACTTGGGTGGTCAATTGTCTATATGAAACATATTTCAATTAATCAAGTCTTAACAAGTTTGATTGCTTAACATGTTGGAAACATTTAATCATGTAAATATCAATCTCAATTAATATATATAAACATGGAAAAGTTCGGGTCACTACAGTACCTACCCGTTAAATAAATTTCGTCCCGAAATTTTAAGCTGTTGAAGGTGTTGACGAATCTTCTGGAAATAGATGCGGGTATTTCTTCTTCATCTGATCTTCACGCTCCCAGGTGAACTCGGGTCCTCTACGAGCATTCCATCGAACCTTAACAATTGGTATCTTGTTTTGCTTAAGTCTTTTAACCTCACGATCCATTATTTCGACGGGTTCTTCGATGAATTGAAGTTTTTCGTTGATTTGGATTTCATCTAACGGAATAGTGAGATCTTCTTTAGCAAAACATTTCTTTAAATTCGAGACGTGGAAAGTGTTATGTACAGCCGCGAGTTGTTGAGGTAACTCTAGTCGGTAAGCTACTGGTCCGACACGATCAATAATCTTGAATGGTCCAATATACCTTGGATTTAATTTCCCTCGTTTACCAAATCGAACAACGCCTTTCCAAGGTGCAACTTTAAGCATGACCATCTCTCCAATTTCAAATTCTATATCTTTTCTTTTAATGTCAGCGTAGCTCTTTTGTCGACTTTGGGCGGTTTTCAACCGTTGTTGAATTTGGATGATCTTCTCGGTAGTTTCTTGTATAATCTCCGGACCCGTAATCTGTCTATCCCCCACTTCACTCCAACAAATCGGAGACCTGCACTTTCTACCATAAAGTGCTTCAAACGGCGCCATCTCAATGCTTGAATGGTAGCTGTTGTTGTAGGAAAATTCTGCTAACGGTAGATGTCGATCCCAACTGTTTCCGAAATCAATAACACATGCTCGTAGCATGTCTTCAAGCGTTTGTATCGTCCTTTCGCTCTGCCCATCAGTTTGTGGATGATAGGCAGTACTCATGTCTAGACGAGTTCCTAATGCTTGCTGTAATGTCTGCCAGAATCTTGAAATAAATCTGCCATCCCTATCAGAGATAATAGAGATTGGTATTCCATGTCTGGAGATGACTTCCTTCAAATACAGTCGTGCTAACTTCTCCATCTTGTCATCTTCTCTTATTGGCAGGAAGTGTGCTGATTTGGTGAGACGATCAACTATTACCCAAATAGTATCAAAACCACTTGCAGTCCTTGGCAATTTAGTGATGAAATCCATGGTAATGTTTTCCCATTTCCACTCCTGGATTTCGGGTTGTTGAAGTAGACCTGATGGTTTCTGATGCTCAGCTTTGACCTTAGAACACGTCAAACATTCTCCTACGTATTTAGCAACATCGGCTTTCATACCCGGCCACCAAAAATGTTTCTTGAGATCCTTGTACATCTTCCCCGTTCCAGGATGTATTGAGTATCTGGTTTTATGAGCTTCTCTAAGTACCATTTCTCTCATATCTCCGAATTTTGGTACCCAAATCCTTTCAGCCCTATACCGGGTTCCGTCTTCCCGAATATTAAGATGCTTCTCCGATCCTTTGGGTATTTCATACTTTAAATTTCCCTCTTTTAAAACTCCTTGTTGCGCCTCCTTTATTTGAGTAGTAAGGTTATTATGAATCATTATATTCATAGATTTTACTCGAATGGGTTCTCTGTCCTTCCTGCTCAAGGCATCGGCTACCACATTTGCCTTCCCCGGGTGGTAACGAATCTCAAAGTCGTAATCATTCAATAATTCAATCCACCTACGCTGCCTCATATTCAGTTGTTTCTGATTAAATATGTGTTGAAGACTTTTGTGGTCGGTATATATAATACTTTTAACCCCATATAAGTAGTGCCTCCAAGTCTTTAATGCAAAAACAACTGCGCCTAATTCCAAATCATGCGTCGTATAGTTTTGTTCGTGAATCTTCAATTGTCTAGACGCATAAGCAATCACCTTCGTTCGTTGCATTAATACACAACCGAGACCTTGCTTTGATGCGTCACAATAAATCACAAAATCATCATTCCCTTCAGGCAATGACAATATAGGTGCCGTAGTTAGCTTTTTCTTCAATAACTGAAACGCTTTCTCTTGTTCATCATTCCATTCAAATTTCTTCCCTTTATGCGTTAATGCAGTTAAGGGTTTTGCTATTCTGGAAAAGTCTTGGATGAACCTTCTGTAGTAACCAGCTAGTCCTAAAAACTGGAGTATGTGTTTCAGAGTTTTCGGGGTTTCCCACTTTTCAACAGTTTCTATCTTTGCCGGATCCACCTTAATACCTTCTTTGTTCACTATGTGACCGAGGAATTGAACTTCTTCCAACCAAAATGCACACTTTGAAAACTTAGCGTACAATTCTTCCTTCCTCAATACTTCTAACACCTTTCTCAAATGTTCACCGTGTTCTTGGTCATTCTTTGAGTAAATAAGTATGTCATCAATGAAAACAATGACAAACTTGTCAAGGTATGGTCCACACACTCGGTTCATAAGGTCCATGAACACAGCTGGTGCATTAGTTAAACCAAACGGCATGACTATAAACTCGTAATGACCGTAACGTGTTCTGAAAGCAGTCTTTGGAATATCATCTTCTTTCACCCGCATTTGATGATACCCGGAACGTAAGTCAATCTTTGAATAAACAGACGAGCCTTGTAGTTGATCAAATAAGTCGTCGATTCTCGGTAGTGGGTAGCGATTCTTGATGGTAAGTTTGTTCAACTCTCGGTAGTCGATACACAACCTGAATGTACCATCTTTCTTCTTGACAAACAAAACAGGAGCTCCCCACGGTGATGTGCTTGGTCGAATGAAACCACGCTCTAAAAGTTCTTGTAATTGGCTTTGCAGTTCTTTCATCTCGCTGGGTGCGAGTCTGTAAGGAGCACGAGCTATTGGTGCAGCTCCTGGTACAAGATCTATTTGAAATTCAACGGATCGATGTGGGGGTAATCCCGGTAATTCTTTCGGAAATACATCGGGAAATTCTTTTGTGACGGGAACATCATTGATGCTCTTTTCTTCAGTTTGTACTTTCTCGACGTGTGCTAGAACAGCATAGCAACCTTTTCTTATTAGTTTTTGTGCCTTCAAATTACTAATAAGATGTAGCTTCGTGTTGCCCTTTTCTCCGTACACCATTAAGGGTTTTCCTTTTTCTCGTATAATGCGAATTGCATTTTTGTAACAAACGATCTCCGCTTTCACTTCTTTCAACCAGTCCATACCGATTATCACATCAAAACTCCCTAACTCTACTGGTATCAAATCAATCTTAAATGTTTCGCTAACCAGTTTAATTTCTCGATTCCGACATATATTATCTGCTGAAATTAATTTACCATTTGCTAATTCGAGTAAAAATTTACTATCCAAAGGCGTCAATGGACAACTTAATTTAGCACAAAAATCTCTACTCATATAGCTTCTATCCGCACCCGAATCAAATAAAACGTAAGCAGATTTATTGTCAATAAGAAACGTACCCGTAACAAGCTCCGGGTCTTCCTGTGCCTCTACCGCATTAATATTGAAAACTCTTCCACGGCCTTGTCCATTCGTGTTCTCCTGGTTCGGGCAATTTCTAATAATGTGACCTGGTTTTCCACATTTATAACAAACTACATTGGCATAACTTGCTCCGACACTACTTGCTCCGCCATTACTCGTTCCGACACCATTTGTTCCTTTCGTTCTATTAACCCCTGGTCCGTAGACCTCACACTTCGCCGCGCTATGACCATTTCTTTTACACTTGTTGCAAAATTTGGTGCAGAACCCCGAGTGATTCTTTTCACACCTTTGGCATAGCTGCTTCTGATTGTTGTTGTTGTTGCGGTTATTATTGTTGTTGGGATGATTGTTGTAGTTGCTGTTGTTGTTGTTGTTGTTGTTGTTGTTGGGCCGTTTGTTGTAGTTGCGATTGATGTTGCGATTGTTGGGATAATTGTTGCGATTATTGTTGTAATTGCTGTTGTTGTTGTATTGGTGATTCTTATCACCGTTTTCCTCCCACTTTCTTTTGACTTGCTTCACATTGGCCTCTTCAGCAGTCTGTTCTTTAATTCTTTCTTCAATCTGGTTCACTAGTTTGTGAGCCATTCTACATGCCTGTTGTATGGAGGCGGGCTCGTGTGAACTTATATCTTCTTGGATTCTTTCCGGTAATCCTTTCACAAACGCGTCGATCTTCTCTTCCTCATCTTCGAATGCTCCCGGACACAATAGGCACAATTCTGTGAATCGTCTTTCGTACGTGTTAATATCAAATCCTTGGGTTCGTAACCCTCTAAGTTCTGTCTTGAGCTTATTGACCTCGGTTCTGGGACGGTACTTCTCGTTCATCAAGTGCTTGAATGCTGACCACGGTAGTGCGTACGCATCATCTTGTCCCACTTGCTCTAGATAGGTATTCCACCATGTTAACGCAGAACCTGTGAAGGTATGCGTAGAGTACTTCACTTTGTCCTCTTCAGTACACTTACTTATGGCAAACACCGATTCAACCTTCTCGGTCCACCGTTTCAATCCAATCGGTCCTTCGGTTCCATCAAATTCCAAAGGTTTGCAGGCAGTGAATTCTTTGTAGGTGCATCCTACACGATTTCCTGTACTACTAGATCCAAGGTTATTGTTGGTATGTAGCGCAGCCTGTACTGCGGCTATGTTTGAAGCTAGAAAAGTACGGAATTCCTCTTCATTCATATTCACGGTGTGTCGAGTAGTCGGTGCCATTTCCTTCAAAATAGTTAAATGGAACAAGTTAATCATACAGAATATTAAGAGTAGTTAATAGTATTTCGTAGCATAATATGAACTCATTTATAAAAGCTTTTTCTTCATATTAGCGATTTATAAGTTTAAATTCGGGTAGTACCTACCCGTTAAGTTCATACTTAGTAGCTAATATACAATTCAACTACTACAATTCTATATGAAAAACTGATTATAATAATATTTCGCGTTCAAACTTTTATACAATATTTTACAAACTTACAATACCGCTTATTTTACATAAAGCATGAAATATAGCACACAATAACTTTGATACAAGATAGTTGTGAAGACAATTCTAGCTAGTACACAAGTCGTTCAGCAAAGGCAATAAAGACACGTAATTCATACGTCCAGAAACAAGTCATGCATTCTGGTTTTACTAGGACTACTTCCCATCCTTGGTCTTGTGCAACATAACCGTTATGGCCGTTGATAAGACAGCGTGTTGTAACGTCATCAAAGGGACGAGGGTTACGTAATGTCCAACAGTCCCGTAATAATCTAAAAACCTCATTTCTTACCCCAATTACCGACTCCGTCACTTGTGGAAACGTTTTGTTTAATAGTTGTAGCCCGATGTTCTTGTTCTCACTTTGGTGAGAAGCGAACATTACTAATCCGTAAGCATAACATGCTTCTTTATGTTGCATGTTAGCCGCTTTTTCTAAATCACGAAGTCCAATATTCGGATATATTGAGTCAAAATAATTTCTTAACCCGTTGCGTAAAATAGCATTTGGGTTCCCCGCAATATATGTGTCAAAGTAAACACATCGTAACTTATGGGTTTCCCAATGTGATATCCCCCATCTTTCAAACGAAAGTCTCTTATAAACCAAGACATTCTTGGAACGTTCTTCGAATGTCTTACAAACTGATCTCGCCTTAAATAGTTGTGCCGAAGAATTCTGGCCGACTCTAGACAAGATTTCATCAATCATGTCTCCGGGTAGGTCTCTTAAAATATTGGGTTGTCTATCCATTTTGTGTTTTTAAACTGTAAAATAGACAAGAGTTAGATTCATAAAAAAATACTTATTAATACAAGCAATTTTTACATATATCATAAAGCATAAGAACACTATATTACATATATTACACCACACGAATACAACTATCTTATTCCGACTCGCTCGTTTCTTCTTCTTCGGTTTTGGTTCGTTTTGCCAAGTTTCTAGGGATATATGATGTTCCCCTAATACGAGCCGTCGTTGTCCACATTGGTTTAGAAAAACCTGGTGGTTTAGAGGTTCCCGGATCATTGTTACAACTTAAGGACTTCGGGGGTTGACGATACATATAAAGTTCATCGGGGTTGGAATTAGATTTCTCTATTTTTATGCCCTTTCCCTTATTATTTTCTTTTGCCTTTTTAAATTCAGTTGGGGTAATTTCTATAACATCATCGGAATTCTCGTCGGAATCCGATTCATCGGAGAATTGGTAATCCTCCCAATATTTTGCTTCCTTGGCGGAAACACCATTGACCATAATTAACTTTGGTCGGTTGGTTGAGGATTTTCTTTTACTTAACCGTTTTATTATTTCCCCCACCGGTTCTATTTCTTCATCCGGTTCCGATTCTTCTTCCGGTTCCGATTCTTCTTCCGGTTCCGACTCTTCTTCCGGTTCCTCTTCGGGAACTTGTGAATCAGTCCACAAATCATTCCAATTTACATTTGACTCTTCATTATTATTAGGTGAGTCAATGGGACTTGTTCTAGAGGTAGACATCTATCACATAATATCAAACACGTTAAGAGATTAATATATCACATAATATTCATATGTTAAAAATATATAGTTTCCAACAAAAATGTTAAGCAATCATTTTTAAAGAAAACACGGTCGAAGTCCAGACTCACTAATGCATCCTAACAAACTCGATAAGACACACTAATGCAAATTTTCTGGTTCTCTAAGACCAACGCTCGGATACCAACTGAAATGTCCCGTTCTTATTGATTAAAAACGTTCAATATTAATTGATTTCGTTGCGAGGTTTTGACCTCTATATGAGACGTTTTTCAAAGACTGCATTCATTTTAAAACAAACCATAACCTTTATTTCATCAATAAAGGTTTAAAAAACTTTACGTAGATTATCAAATAATGATAATCTAAAATATCCTGTTTACACACGACCATTACATAATGGTTTACAATACAAATATGTTACATCGAAATCAGTTTCTTGAATGCAGTTTTTACACAATATCATACAAACATGGACTCCAAATCTTGTCCTTATTTTAGTATGCAACAGCGGAAGCTCTTAATATTCACCTGAGAATAAACATGCTTTAAACGTCAACAAAAATGTTGGTGAGTTATAGGTTTAACCTATATATATCAAATCGTAACAATAGACCACAAGATTTCATATTTCAATACACATCCCATACATAGAGATAAAAATCATTCATATGGTGAACACCTGGTAACCGACAATAACAAGATGCATATATAAGAATATCCCCATCATTCCGGGACACCCTTCGGATATGATATAAATTTCGAAGTACTAAAGCATCCGGTACTTTGGATGGGGTTTGTTAGGCCCAATAGATCTATCTTTAGGATTCGCGTCAATTAGGGTGTCTGTTCCCTAATTCTTAGATTACCAGACTTAATAAAAAGGGGCATATTCGATTTCGATAATTCAACCATAGAATGTAGTTTCATGTACTTGTGTCTATTTTGTAAATCATTTATAAAACCTGCATGTATTCTCATCCCAAAAATATTAGATTTTAAAAGTGGGACTATAACTCACTTTCACAGATTTTTACTTCGTCGGGAAGTAAGACTTGGCCACTGTTGATTCACGAACCTATAACAATATATACATATATATTAAAGTATGTTCAAAATATATTTACAACACTTTTAATATATTTTGATGTTTTAAGTTTATTAAGTCAGCTGTCCTCGTTAGTAACCTATAACTAGTTGTCCACAGTTAGATGTACAGAAATAAATCGATAAATATTATCTTGAATCAATCCACGACCCAGTGTATACGTATCTCAGTATTGATCACAACTCAAACTATATATATTTTGGAATCAACCTCAACCCTGTATAGCTAACTCCAACATTCACAAATAGAGTGTCTATGGTTGTTCCGAAATATATATAGATGTGTCGACATGATAGGTCGAAACATTGTATACGTGTCTATGGTATCTCAAGATTACATAATATACAATACAAGTTGATTAAGTTATGGTTGAAATAGATTTGTTACCAATTTTCACGTAGCTAAAATGAGAAAAATTATCCAATCTTGTTTTACCCATAACTTCTTCATTTTAAATCCGTTTTGAGTGAATCAAATTGCTATGGTTTCATATTGAACTCTATTTTATGAATCTAAACAGAAAAAGTATAGGTTTATAGTCGGAAAAATAAGTTACAAGTCATTTTTGTAAAGGTAGTCATTTCAGTCGAAAGAACGACGTCTAGATGACCATTTTAGAAAACATACTTCCACTTTGAGTTTAACCATAATTTTTGGATATAGTTTCATGTTCATAATAAAAATTATTTTCTCAGAATAAAAACTTTTAAATCAAAGTTTATCATAGTTTTTAATTAATTAACCCAAAACAGCCCGCGGTGTTACTACGACGGCGTAAATCCGGTTTTACGGTGTTTTTCGTGTTTCCAGGTTTTAAATCATTAAGTTAGCATATCATATAGATATAGAACATGTTTTTAGTTGATTTTAAAAGTCAAGTTAGAAGGATTAACTTTTGTTTGCGAACAAGTTTAGAATTAACTAAACTATGTTCTAGTGATTACAAGTTTAAACCTTCGAATAAGATAGCTTTATATGTATGAATCGAATGATGTTATGAACATCATTACTACCTTAATTTCCTTGGATAAACCTACTGGAAAAGAGAAAAATGGATCTAGCTTCAATGGATCCTTGGATGGCTCGAAGTTCTTGAAGCAGAATCATGACACGAAAACAAGTTCAAGTAAGATCATCACTTGAAATAAGATTGTTATAGTTATAGAAATTGAACCAAAGTTTGAATATGATTATTACCTTGTATTAGAATGATAACCTACTGTAAGAAACAAAGATTTCTTGAGGTTGGATGATCACCTTACAAGATTGGAAGTGAGCTAGCAAACTTGAAAGTATTCTTGATTTTATGAAACTAGAACTTTTGGAATTTATGAAGAACACTTAGAACTTGAAGATAGAACTTGAGAGAGATCAATTAGATGAAGAAAATTGAAGAATGAAAGTGTTTGTAGGTGTTTTTGGTCGTTGGTGTATGGATTAGATATAAAGGATATGTAATTTTGTTTTCATGTAAATAAGTCATGAATGATTACTCATATTTTTGTAATTTTATGAGATATTTCATGCTAGTTGCCAAATGATGGTTCCCACATGTGTTAGGTGACTCACATGGGCTGCTAAGAGCTGATCATTGGAGTGTATATACCAATAGTACATACATGTAAAAGCTGTGTATTGTACGAGTACGAATACGGGTGCATACGAGTAGAATTGTTGATGAAACTGAACGAGGATGTAATTGTAAGCATTTTTGTTAAGTAGAAGTATTTTGATAAGTGTATTGAAGTCTTTCAAAAGTGTATAAATACATATTAAAACACTACATGTATATACATTTTAACTGAGTCGTTAAGTCATCGTTAGTCGTTACATGTAAGTGTTGTTTTGAAACCTTTAGGTTAACGATCTTGTTAAATGTTGTTAACCCAATGTTTATAATATCAAATGAGATTTTAAATTATTATATTATCATGATATTATCATGTATGAATATCTCTTAATATGATATATATACATTAAATGTCTTTACAAAGATAATCGTTACATATATGTCTCGTTTAAAAATCATTAAGTTAGTAGTCTTGTTTTTACATATGTAGTTCATTGTTAATATACTTTATGATATGTTTTCTTATCATAGTATCATGTTAACTATATATATATATCCATATATATGTCATCATATAGTTTTTACAAGTTTTAACGTTCGTGAATCACCGATCAACTTGGGTGGTCAATTGTCTATATGAAACATATTTCAATTAATCAAGTCTTAACAAGTTTGATTGCTTAACATGTTGGAAACATTTAATCATGTAAATATCAATCTCAATTAATATATATAAACATGGAAAAGTTCGGGTCACTACAGCATATTTCGAAGAACGTTGCATTTGAGTCATTGAGTTCATCAAAGATTATTATTAAATCAATTTATAGTTGGATAGTGCATATTATGAAATGGTATGCATGCCTGTCAATTTTCGATGTAAAGAAAGATTGTCTTTTAAAAACGAATGCAATGTTTGTATAATGTATCATATAGAGGTCAAATACCTCGCAATGTAATCAACTATTGTGAATCGTTTATAATGTATATGAACGGGTCCTTTCACCAAACCACTCTTAGAGTTCTCCATCTTGAACCTTTTCAAGACCTTTTCAATGTATGCACTTTGATTCAAACCTATCAGTTTCTTGGATCTCTTCCTGTAGATCCCAATCTCCAAAACGTATTGTGCTTCTCCAAGATCCTTAATGGAGAAGCATTTACTTAGCCAAGTTTTAACTCCTTGCATTACCGGAATATCATTTCCAAATAACAATATATCATCCACATATAGTACAAGGAACATGATAGTGCTCCCACTAGCTTTCTTATATACACAAGCTTCATCACCATTTTTAATGAAGCCAAATTTCTCGGCTTCTCATTAAAACGATGATTCCACATTCTAGATGCTTGTTTCAATCCGTAAGTTGACTTCTTTAACTTGCATACCTTTTTAGGATATTTTGGATCAACAAAACCTTCAGGCTGAACCATATAGACATCTTCCACAAGATATCCATTTAGGAAAGCGGTCTTGACATCCATTTGCCATATTTCGTAATCATAATGAGCAGCAATGGCGAATAATATCCTAATAGACTTTAGCATTGCCACAGGAGAAAAAGATTCATCATAGTCAACCCCTTGAGTTTGAGTGAAACCTTTTGCTACAAGTCTAGCTTTATATGTATCCAAGTTTCCATGTATGTCGGTTTTCATTTTGAAAAGCCATTTACAATCAACTAGCCTTGAGCCAGTGGGTTGTACAACCAGTTCCCAAACTTGGTTGTCATACATGGATTGCATCTCGGCGTTCATGGCTTCCTGCCATTTATCTTTATCAATCCTTGATAAAGCATCTTTGTAGTTTGTTGGTTCATCCAAATCAACCACATAGCAACCATCCATGAGAAACCGATATCTCTCAGGAGGATTACTAATCCTACCAGATCTGCGAACGTCTTGTGTATTTTGATCATCCATTTGATCATTCTCAACATTTTCACGTTGAGTGCTAGTGTCAACCAATTGTGTATCATCTACTTGATCTTGAACCTCTTCTAGATTTATTTTCCTTTCACTTTCGCCTTCCATCAGGATCTTAGTTTCAAGGAATTCAGCCTTTCGAGCAACAAATACATTCTGCTCGGAAGGATCATTGAAATAATATCCCATATTATCCTTGGGATATCCTATGAAGATACACTTCGTGGATTGAGCATTCAACTTATTAGGGACGTGACGCTTAGGATAAGCTTCACATCCCCATACCTTTAAGTATGATAGAAATGGAGGTTTTCCAAACCACATCTCATGAGGTGTTCGTTCCATTTTCTTGGTTGGGGCCATATTTAAAATATGAGCCACGGAGCATAGACAATAACCCTAAAATGATAGAGGTAACGAGCTTCTTGCCATCATAGATCGAACCATATCCATTAGGGTTCGGTTCCTCCTTTAGGAAACTCCATTAAGTTGGGGTATTCCAGGAGGAGTAAGTTGCGAGATAATCCCACAACCTTTAAGATGACTTTGGAAGGCATCGCTTAGGTATTCACCTCCTCTATCGGTATGAAGTACCTTGATTGTCTTATTGAGTTGATTTTGTACTTCGTTTTGGTATTCCTTGAATGCTTCAAAAGTTTCGTCCTTGTGTCTTAACAAGTAGACATATCCGAAACGACTGAAGTCATCAATGAAAGTAACGAAGTATCTTTCACCATTCCTAGCCATGGGCTTAAAGGGTCCACATACATCTGAATGTATTAATCCCAATAAGTCCTTAGCCCTTTCATAGGTCCCTTTGAAAGGTGCTTTAGTCATTTTACCTTGTAAACAAGATTCACATACATCAAACGAGTCTAGTTCATTTGATTTCAAAAGTCCATTCTTTTGAAGTGTATGCATTCGATTCTTGTTTATGTGACCAAGGCGACAATGCCATAAGTAGGAATCACTCAAATCCCTTTTGAGTTTCTTGGTGTTTGCATGGTATATTGAGCTATTGTATGATGTGTCATCATGAACCAATTCATAAATACCATTCACAGGCGAACCCTTGAAATAGAACACACGATCTAAAGAAACATGGATATCATCATTAATGAAATTAAGATTAAAACCACATTGTTTCAAACGGGATACAGAAATAATGTTTCGCGATAAATCGGGTGCATACAAAACATTTTTCAAAATAAGTTCCAAACCACTTGGAAGCTTTAGAATAAAGTCTCCTTGAGCTACTACGTGCACCTTAGCTCCATTTCCCATGTAGAGACTTGATGTTCCTGCTTCTTGTTTACTTCTTTTGAACCCCTGCATAGAATTGCAAATGTGAGTTCCACATCCTGTGTCTAATACCCATGTATTAGAAGAAGTAATACTAAGCTCAATGTATACCATATATACATTACCTGAGGTTTGCCCTGCATCCCTCTTTTCCTTCAACTCCTTTAGGTAGACCGGGCAGTTGCGTTTCCAGTGACCCATTTCACCGCAACCAAAGCACGGATCTTCCTTGGGGTTAGCTTTACCGGCAACCTTTTGCTTTTTGTTCTTGTTGGTTGGGGTAACCATACTTCCCTTTCCCTTGCTCTTACCTTGGTGGGCGGGTCCTTTCCTCTTAGCCGCCTTCGGCTTAGAAGTGTTATTGCATTTGGACCCGCCTTCATTGATCATAAACATGGGTGAAGCCCTTTTACCCAAGCTCGCTTCGGACGTCTTAAGCATGGCTTGTAATTCGCCAATGCTCTTATCCCATCAATTCATATTGTAATTCATTACAAATGTGTCAAACCTCTTTGACAAGGTTAAGGATAAGGTCCGTGGCTAATTCATTAGACACATTGCAGTTTAGACGGTTCGCTCGATCAATTAGGCTTTTCATCTTAAGGACATAAGATGAAACGGATTGGGAGTCGTCCATCAGACATGCATGAAGCGCTTGAACCGTTTCAAAGTGCTCGACATGAGCTTGTTGAAGGAACATCTCCTTCAACTGTGTGATCATGTCATATGCACTATGATGCTCAAAATCCTTTTGGAGTTCGGGTATCATAGTCCCAAGCATGAGGCAAGAAACTTGCACCGAATCGGTGCAATATTTCTCCCAATAAGCCATGCCTTTCGTATCATACTCGTTCGGTTGATCGGGAATGGGGTCTTCCAACACATACGCCCTATCCTCTAGTTTGAGGACAATTCTTAGATTGCGAAACCAATCCATGAAGTTCATATGGTTGAGTTTTTCCTTTTCGAGGATTGACCTCAATGATAGGTTGTTAAAGTTGATAGGTGCGTTTGGAATGTTGTTGTTGTTATTGGCGGCCATCTACAAAATTTAACAAAGTTGTTTAAGTATTAATTTTAATTTAACAATCAATACCCTTTAAATTCAATTGATATTTATTAAATTTTAGAATCCAACGGTAAACCAAATTTCGGTTAGGTGACCTTTATCCCGTCATTTGATTTAGCTAGGTAGTCATTGTATGACAATTGCAATCCTTTTTCAAGTTCTAAGTTATGGGATCATGCAATCCTTTTGCATGGCATATTTATCCCATCAACGCCTATTTGTTCCTCATGCTTCGGTGACCCTAAGTTCATGATTCCCAAATCAAGTCGTCCTACTTGTGTAAACGTGTAAATTTAACATACAAGTGGTTAGGTGACCTTTATCCCACAAGTGTGCGAAATTCACCTTAATCATATTAGTTTGCTCATAACGGTTAGGTGACCTTTATCCCAATATGAGTTCTCTAATATTTTTAAGTGTTGCACAAAAGGATGGCGTTTAACTTGTTTGCCTTGTTTAAAAGGGATTTTAAGTTTTCATTATTTCTTGTTTAAGAAAACAATTATACCATACACCAACATGCATTTAGTGTATGGTTCATTTGAAATCCATTTTCATGTCTTGTAATTAAGCCAATTACATGATATAAACCATTATATATATATATATATATATATATATATATATATATATATATATATATATATATATATATATATATATATATATATATATATATATATATATATATATAATCCTTTTATGATCTTAATAACCGTTTATTAATGTCCTTTTGCCACTTTTAATTTAACCAATTAAATTGTCGTTTTGCATGTCGATAATAATGTCTAATTTAACCAATTAAATTTCCATTTTACTTGTTGTTAACTTGTGTGATTAACTTGTAGCATACAAACATACAATCCACAATCATACAATAAACAACCATACATGCAAAACAATGTGTTCACAATCAAGCCAATTTGGTAGACATTTGTTTAGCCGAAAACAAATGTCACCGGTTAAGGGTTATAACACAAAGTAGGAGATTTTAAATCTCCCACTTAATCTTGCATCCAAATGCTTCTTCTTGTGTTCTTCAAGTCTTCATCATCTTCATCATTTTTACAAAATATATCCTAATACATTTTTCTCTAAAAAATGAAATTACAACCTAATCTATTTTACATACCAAATATAAAATAAATTACACAGCCAAAATAATATTACAAACCAATTGAATAAATATTATTACAAATCAAATGAATAATAAATAATCATCAAACATACAACCAAACACAAAGCCAAGGCTTAGATTGTGAACATCATCATACAACCAAATATGAACCAAATAGAGGAGCCCAAAACCCACTTTTGGGACTCCTAAAATTCGGCCAAAATTACATACCCACCCAAACCCGAAATTTTTTTACATTCCATATTCATGCATGTACTTGGAATGCAAATATAGTGGGTTTAAAGACCATATAAGAAGCGTAATCCATAGACCTCGGCTCTAGATACCATTGATGGAATTTAACAACCTTACAAACAACATGTCCTTGGCATTTTACATGTTCATAAAACCATTTTATGATAGTTAAATAAAGCGGAAGCATTATGTAAAGTCATGTTAACATGTTAAGCCATTAAGTTAAATTCCATGATAATATCAAGTCTTGGATAAATGCTTACAAATATAACAAGAAAAGAAGAGTGTTTATACCTCCTCAAAGATTGTTGAGGGCTGAATTTTGGATAGCAGAATGAAGATGAAGATGATGCCAAATGGAACTTCTAACTTGAAGCCTCAAGTGTGTAATACCCCAAGCAATAACCCCAACACCCTTGCCTTTAGTTAGGATTTGAATAACACTTGAATAGAGCTTGCAAAAATCAAATTAAGAACCCACCTATGAGCTCTAAAGGCCACGGCCTGAATTGGACAGCAGCAGGATTTTTGGCAGTTTTTTTTTTGCTCTTGAATGTGTATTTTCACTTGAAAGAATGAGTCTACTTTGGTCCAAGAGTTGCACATGCATATATGGACTTGTGTAGTCTTAAAAGTAACAAAAGCAAGGTAATGGTGTATCCTATCGTATACACGCATAAAAGGCATAACGGTTGCATAAAAGTAGCATCAGGAAGGCTGGAAACAACAGTTTGTGGAGGTTGTCCGTAAGCCCTGAAGGCCGCCTAGCGCATAAGCCCTGGCCGGAGAGCGCCACATTTAGCATAAATTTCGGAGCACATGTTGTGATGACTCGGGAATTTCTGACCAAATTTAAACATAATCTTATATGATTCGACTCGATAAGCAAAGTCTATTAAACCGAGTCTCATTATGTTTGAACTATTTCATGATAACATTTGACCTTTAACTATTTCCGACGATTCACGAACCTTTAATTGTAACTAAGAATGTAAATATAAATAATTATATATAAAACTAATTATATTAGTATTAATGAACTATTAAGTAATTTTGTTATTATAAAAGATAACATTTAATAACTAAAGATTTTCATTTTGAATATATATAGTATATTGTATATAAATGATTCAAACATATTTTACCAACGTTATCAAAATATTAAATGTACAATGTTATACTTTGTAGTTAATTGTTTAATATACATAATTAATCATCTACTCAACATTTAAAACATGATTTTATATATATGGTAGTATACATATATACATAAATATAACTATATATATATATGATTTTATACATAATTATTATATTATGTATATGTAGAAATTTATAATATATCTATGATGAAATAATGTACTATTTTAATAAATATATATAATACTTACATATATAAAACATTTATATTTTTCATAATTACATACATAAATATAATATAATTAGTATGTAAATAAATATTATAATATATTTATATTAAAATGCATAAATATATAATATTCAGTATATGTTACAATACATATTACATAATTATTAAATATTACATAATAATAGATGATATTAATAAATTAAATTTAAATACAAATATAGTTGTTGTAGTAATGTTATTTGTATCGTCAAATATCAATATTTGTATTCATAATATCACTTTATATCATATAAAGATGAAATTGGATGTATATATTAGATTATTATTACTAATATTATTATTATTGATAAAATATTAATATTATCATAATTAGTATGGTATTATTATTATTATTATTATTATTATTATTATCATTTTTACAATTATTATTATCATTAATATTATATTTATCATTATTATTAATTTTATTAATATTATTAGATATTAATAGTATTGTTATTATATATTATTATTATTAATTAAAAAAAAAACAGTAGGGATCTATATTATACGCGTGACCTCTGTATCCTTTATCTCTATTATTTTTTTTTTTGTTTCTTTCCTGCTCCCAACTCGTGAACCTGTGTTGACATTTTCTCCATTTTTATCAACCGATCTCTATTATTACAACATGATTATGTATAATTGCAAATCAAATAAAAAGGAAATCCAATGGGATTAAAAAGCACATCGATATTTTTTTTTCTTCTTCTCTGCACGCTCCAATTTTTTTTTCTCTTAATTCAATTTCGAATAAAGTTTCAAAATCTAAAAATGCAGAAAGGTTAGAAATCTTTCTTTGAATCTATCTGCAAAATCTCAACTCTCAAATCTTTATATCGATCTTGAATTTTGAAGTCAAATTTAGTTTAAAAAAAGTCAACAATTGTTCTTGAGACAAATTCGCGTTCATGTATATGTTTCTGATCAAATTGACGATTCCAGTAGTTTTTATACATGTTTAGAAAACTATTTCGTGTTATAAACATTATCTATAATGTTATCTATTACGAAATCAATTTTTTTTTGTTCCAAGAACCGACGTTGCAGTAGGCCTTTAGTATATTTTTTTTTTTATTTTAGAACCCAAATTATTTTTTTCCTGTAATGTTTTGAAGCTTTAAAGGGAACCCCGATTTTGTTTTTTTTTTTGGTTATTGATGTTTTGTTGAATCCATGAGACTTGTGGAGAAGAAGAGGAATAGAAGAAAAACAGTTTATATATAAAATTTAAATTCGATATTAGTACAGAGAATCAGAGTTGGTGGGATGGTCGAGAGTGTTTGCGTGTGAGCATGTGGTCACGAGATCGAGTCCAGAGGACGGCAGTTTCTTTTTTTTTTTGAAACTCTTTTCATGTGAGGTAGTTTTCTTTTCTAATTTTATTATTGTTATTATATATTAATTATTATTAGTATTATTATTATTAGTGTGATTGTTTTGATTGTTATTGTTATTGTTATTATTAGTATCATACTTGTTATCATATTTGAAAGTATTATAGACATTACTATTATTATTATGATAGGTATTAATAATATTATTATTAGTAATAAACTTATCATTTTAGTATTTTAGCATCATTAGGATTATGATTATGATTATCATTATTATTATTATGAAGGAAATAAAAATATATTATTATCATCAATATTAGAATTTGTACCGGTTTATAAATAATAGTATCATCAGTACATTTACAATTAATAATATCATATTTATCAGTATCATCATTAATATTTACTAGTATTATTATGATTATCATTTATCATTTTATAAATATTAGAACCCTTATTATTAACATAAGTATGGTATTAGTATTAATATTATTTTAGAGTTATTATTATTAGTATCATATCATTAACAGTTATCATTTTCATTTTTTTTGCTATTAGTATTATCATTATTAATAAAATTATTATTATTATTAGTAAATCATTATTATCTAAATTATTATTTTAACAAATAAATCTTTTGTACACTATATATATACTTATGGTATATACTAGGATTGTATTAATAATTCACATAACAAACTAATAAAATTTCATAAATACAATACTAACCACAAATATATGTATATAAATATATTAATGTCACTATTTATATAAACGTAAATCATTATAGATATATATACATAAAATCGATATATATATATATATATATATATATATATATATATATATATATATATATATATATATATATATATATATATATATATATATATAATATAACTTAAAATATAATATAAGTATACGTTTTAAAATAAACGTTAGAGTAAATTCTACAAAACTATAATATATAAATAATACATATTAATAAATGAAATTTTGTAACTTACATTATACGTATTAATATATACACAATTGATATAGGTTCGTGAATCCGAGGCTAACCCTGCATTGTTCAATGACGTCATATATATTTTTACTACAAAATACAGTATCGTGAGTTTCATTTGCCTTTTTACCCTTTATATTTTTGGGCTGAGAATACATGCGCAACTTTTATAACTGTTTTACGAAATTGACACAAGTACGTGAAACTACATTCTATGGTTGGATTATCGAAGTCGAATATGCCCTTTTTTATTAAGTCTGGTAATCTAAGAATTAGGGAACAGACACCCTAATTGACGCGAATCCTAAAGATAGATCTATCGGGCCCAACAAGCCCCATCCAAAGTACCGGATGTTTTAGTACTTCGAAATTTATATCATGTCCGAAGGAGGATCCCGGAATGATGGGGATATTCTTATATATGCATATTGTTAATGTCGGTTACCAGGTGTTCAATCCATATGAATGATATTTTTGTCTCTATGCATGGGACGTATGTTTATGAGAAATGGAAATCTGAAATCTTGTGGTCTATTAAAATGATGGAAACGATTGTTTAAGTTAAACTAATGAACTCACCAACCTTTTGGTTGACACTTTAAAGCATGTTTATTCTCAGGTATGAAAGAAATCTTCCGCTGTGTATTTGCTCATTTTATAGATATTACTTGGAGTCATTCATGGCATATTTCAAAAGACGTTGCATTCGAGTCGTCGAGTTCATCAAGATTATTATCAAGTCAATTATAGTTGGATATATTATGAAATGGTATGCATGCCTGTCAACTTTCGATGTAATGAAAGTTTGTCTTTTCAAAAACGAATGCAATGTTTGTAAAATGTATCATATAGAGGTCAAATACCTCGCGATGTAATCAACTGTTGTGAATCGTTTATAATCGATATGGACTTCGTCCGGATGGATTAGGACGGGTATTCACAGTTGGTATCAGAGCGGTGGTCTTAGCGAACCAGGTCTTGCATTAGTGAGTCTAACTGATAGTCGTTAGAATGCATTAATGAGTCTGGACTTCGACCGTGTCTGCATGTCAAAAGTTTTGCTTATCATTTAGTGTCGAAAAATTATTTGCTTATCATCCTTAAAGTCTAAGACACGTCTTACTGCCTTTATTGCATAGACAGTGTATAGTTAAATTCATATCTTAGCGTATCTGTTATTGTTACCTTTGCCTGACAGCTTCCGTAGATTCCTCCGTAGCTTATGGGATTTTAGTATTATATATGCATATGTAAATTATGTATTGCAGGGTACTAATCTACATCCTATAATCTATTTCTTATCGAAAATCCTTCATCTGATCGTACGAGATGAATCCCTCAACCAGTTCGAGTCCATCAGATTTCGATAGCTATTTCGATATGGATTTCCACTCGAGCTCCGAAAGCAGAGTAACCGGAATGAATCGATCAATTAGCCATCATCTATTCTGAATGAAATGGAGATGGGTTCGTAGTCGACTTAATCAATGGAAACGCGAAGAACGCGATCATTTCCACTAACCAAATTCATCTCTTGATAATGAACCTAAAACGTTTACCGGAGAACCTGTTCGAGACACCATTTTCTCTCTCATTTTCAAAGTATCTCATCACGATCTTATACTATCTCAGATTCTAAACCTCATTCATCCGCTCGTCCGAACCGACAATCATCCCGGTGTAATAGAAGAAGTTAACGAACTTCGCGCATAAGTTGTAGTCTTGGAAAATATGGTGCAAAACGTACCAGCTTCATCCAAATCACCGGCACCAACAGTACCACCAACAACCCAAATTTCAATATCACATGCCTCAACATCTCAATCTATACCTCGAGTATAATCATCATTCTACATGACGTTCTACATCAGTTATCTTCGTTCGACATGGTGATTATGTAATCTCTAATGTTTTACAGATTATTTATTCTAGTTCCAACTGAAAACTAAATGAGTTTAATATCATGTTAACTCATTAAATTCATGATTACATCTGAAGAAAATATATATGTATATATGTTTTCATAAAGATTGTAATTAAAAATTCTTTTGTACAAACTGTTAATAATAAAAATATTTTAACGGGTAGGTAATACCCGAGGAATATTTAAATTTCACATTAATAAGTTACACTGTATATTCTTCGAATCTGATTCAACAGTTATTCACTATCCTATTTACAACCACCGGGATACTTATCCGTTCACTAAAGAATAATATTTTCATTCAAATTCAATTTCATATTTGGATTTTGACCTATCAGAATCCAACAAATGACATAATGAAGAAATAATGGACACAATAAAAATTGATTAGAAACAGACTAATTAACAATATTAAATTTTATCAAGAAACCACGCTAACAAAATCCTAGCTAACTGTTCCTAGCTAACTGTTAATTCCGTATTACATTTTATTTATCGCAATTTATTTATCGCAATTTATTTTATCGCAATTTATATTCTTGCAATTTTATTTATTGTCATTTAATTTCTGTTATTTACTTTACGCACTTTATTTATCGTCATTTAATTTATGTTATTTATTTTACGCACTTTAAATATCGGGACACGTATACAAGGTTTTGACATATCATATCGACACATCTATATATATTATTTGGAATCACCATAGACACTCTATATGCAGTAATGATCGAGTTCTCTATACAGGGTTGAGGTTGATTCTATAATAATATATATACTTTGAGTTGTGATCGAGTCTGAGACATGTACACGGGTCACGATACGTATTAATTAATTCAAATATTATATATTAAACTATATATGAATGATTGCACTTTCAACTGTGGACTATCGACTGTGGACTAATAACATTGGACAATTAAAATGAATTAAAATATTGAATATAACATATGAAACTAAACAATTCTTCAAGTTTGCCACTTGATTTCGTCTTAAACCTCATTTGTATCTTCATGATTACATTCTGCGTTTAAACCTTTTATGATTCTTGAAAACACCTCAATCGATAGGATGAATCAACCGCACTTCATCTACGGAAGGAAAGATTTATGCATATAGTTATGCACCTGAGAAACTCTCGGCAATTGAGTAAAAGTTCAACACGTAGCCGCGTCAGATCCTTTGGCATTTATTAACAAAAACAACTTTGCGATCCCTTTTCAAAATTAGCCAATTTTGTCACAGCTCCAACAAGTCAACTTCGACTTTTCGTACGAAACAACCTTATTATAACGTTTATATATACGCGTGCTCTTTTATTGTTACCAGGTAACCTTTCATATTCCATCATATTACCATCAGCGTTTAATCATCTAAAAACACAATTCTCCTGAAACCACCTCGGATTAATAACCGATGATTCAGATATCATAGCATTAAATGCGGAGGAAACAGAAAAATGGTAGATGGTCTAAACGGACAAAAGTTTGATGATAAAGAAAGGAGTGTTTGGAACGCTAGATAGAAAATTGGGTATTGAAAAACAGATTGAGTTACCCATGAAGGAGACCAAGGATAAATACAAGGACCAAATCCTATATTCAAAGGATTCAGGTAATTCTGGATCCGTTGAAATCTTTAGAGAATATCTTGCTCCGAAGTCATGTTAAAATCTTGCAGAAATCTTTCTCCATCAACCGTCGAACTTAGAAATTCCAAAATATCATCATCAATATCTTTGATATTTCTGAGGATATTTTCATAAATATTCTCGTCCGAAATTATATACCTCTTCGTGCTTCCTGTGTATCAATATATTGGAAACATTCAATAGAAAATATAGTACCGAAAAGCAGATTATGCGAAACTATGAAGAAAGTCGTGGATAAATCACAAAGAATAAGTTTGACTTCAAAGAATTCAATGTCTGCTAAAGTCTATAGTGAATAACTTGCTCCTTACTCTAAACCCTTGCAGACAATAGTTTCTATCATCCTCTGATCTTAGATATTCTGAGATATTATCGTACCTTTCATTATAAATATCCTCCATATTTCTGGAGATATTTTTATAACTATTCTTATCTGAAATCATTAATCTTTTCGTGCTATCAGTATTACATCATATAGAAACTGTTAGTTTCTATATTCTGTAAATTTTCAAGCTTAAAATATGAATGTTATTGAAGTAATGATGGGAACTGATGCATGAGTTAGTATAATATAATGACACTTGATCAACGTGATTATATTACAGTAAGTCATGCTGAGTTTCTAAATGAAACGTGATGATTCACAGATCATAACGTCATCATGTGCCATGTTACATAACTCTTTCATCCTACTTAACTCCGTAACAAATCAATAAAATGTATTCTTGATGGTTCTATCTTCCGTGATGTTGATAAATTTGAAAATCAAATCGTGCTATCACGTTCCTTCATGCTTAGAACATTATAATCATTCGAAACTCTATATCTATAAATTCTGGACCATTATTCGCTTGACTTGAAGTCGGGAAGAGAAAACAAAAGCATAGAGCTTTGAAATATAAGGGAGAATATAAAGTCCGATAACAACACATAAATTACAAACCGTGTATATCAATGTTTATCGCAACATAAAGACACGGGAGAATTAAAAACATTATAATCCCGAGGGCAAAGTAGAAGAAAGTAGATTCCTCTGGTGGAAGTTGGAAAAGGAGAATGATTGTTGCGATAGTAAGGATGAGGACAAGGATCAGAACTGGATTAATCATTTTCATAATCTTTTGGATGTATGAACTAAGAAAAAAAGTATAAGAATGGTGAGAATAATGGAAAAGAAGAGCTTAATTTATACTGGAAATATCAGACGTAGTAATCGGGGCAGATCACCGTATTTAATTAAAGAGATCTTAATTTCCATAAATCCCGAAGAATCAGATTTTATAGATCTTCAAGATTTTCTTTAAATCCCTTAAATTCCGGAATTCAACCAAGGCAATGTCAAAAGTTAAGACGCGCCTTATTTTCTAAATTCAAACCTGACTACGTCAAAAGTTAAAAACAAATCTTTGTTTCTCATTTCATCCTTTTGTGAATAGCTTCATTCGCACTCTTCGAATAATCGAATTATTTTTATCCATATTACTCAATGATGATAAAACTCAAGTTATCAACTCATATTCGTCAGGAAAACATATTTATTGTTAGCTATGACGACCTCACTCAAATTTCGGGATGAAATTTCTTTAACGGGTAGGTACTGTGATGACCCGGGAATTTCTGACCAAATTTAAACATAATCTTATATGATTCGACTCGATAAGCAAAGTCTATTAAACCGAGTCTCATTATGTTTGAACTATTTCATTATAACATTTGACCTTTAACTATTTCCGACGATTCACGAACCTTTAATTGTAAATAAGAATGTAAATATAAATAATTATATATAAAACTAATTATATTAGTATTAATGAACTATTAAGTAATTTTGTTATTATAAAAGATAACATTTAATAACTAAAGATTTTCATTTTGAATATATATAGTATATTGTATATAAATGATTCAAACATATTTTACCAACGTTATCAAAATATTAAATGTACAATGTTATACTTTGTAGTTAATTGTTTAATATACATAATTAATCATCTACTCAACATTTAAAACATGATTTTATATATATGGTAGTATACATATATACATAAATATAACTATATATATATGATTTTATACATAATTATTATATTATGTATATGTAGAAATTTATAATATATCTATGATGAAATAATGTACTATTTTAATAAATATATATAATACTTACATATATAAAACATTTATATTTTTCATAATTACATACATAAGTATAATATAATTAGTATGTAAATAAATATTATAATATATTTATATTAAAATGCATAAATATATAATATTCAGTATATGTTACAATACATATTACATAATTATTAAATATTACATAATAATAGATGATATTAATAAATTAAATTTAAATACAAATATAGTTGTTGTAGTAATGTTATTTGTATCGTCAAATATCAATATTTGTATTCATAATATCACTTTATATCATATAAAGATGAAATTGGATGTATAAATTAGATTATTATTACTAATATTATTATTATCGATAAAATATTAATATTATCATAATTAGTATGGTATTATTATTATTATTATTATCATTTTTACAATTATTATTATCATTAATATTATATTTATCATTATTATTAATTTTATTAATATTATTAGATATTAATGGTATTGTTATTATATATTATTATTATTAATTAAAAAAAACAGTAGGGATCTATATTATACGCGTGACCTCTGTATCCTTTATCTCTATTATTATTATTTTTTTGTTTCTTTCCTGCTCCCAACTCGTGAACCTGTGTTGACATTTTCTCCATTTTTTATCAACCGATCTCTATTATTACAACATGATTATGTAGAATTGCAAATCAAATAAAAAGGAAATCCAATGGGATTAAAGAGTACAGCGATATTTTTTTTTTCTTCTTCTCTGCACGCTCCAATTTTTTTTTCTCTTAATTCAATTTCGAATAAAGTTTCAAAATCTAAAAATGCAGAAAGGTTAGAAATCTTTCTTTGAATCTATCTGCAAAATCTCAACTCTCAAATCTTTATATCGATCTTGAATTTTGAAGTCAAATTTAGTTTTAAAAAAGTCAACAATTGTTCTTGAGACAAATTCGCGTTCATGTATATGTTTCTGATCAAATTGACGATTCCAGTAGTTTTTATACATGTTTAGAAAACTATTTCGTGTTATAAACATTATCTATAATGTTATCTATTACGAAATCAATTTTTTTTTTGTTCCAAGAACCGACGCTGCAGTAGGCCTTTAGTATATATTTTTTTTTTATTTTAGAACCCAAATTATTTTTTTTCCTGTAATGTTTTGAAGCTTTAAAGGGAACCCCGATTTTGTTTTTTTTTTTGGTTATTGATGTTTTGTTGAATCCATGAGACTTGTGGAGAAGAAGAGGAATAGAAGAAAAACAGTTTATATATAAAATTTAAATTCGATATTAGTACAGAGAATCAGAGTTGGTGGGATGGTCGAGAGTGTTTGCGTGTGAGCATGTGGTCACGAGATCGAGTCCAGAGGATGGCAGTTTCTTTTTTTTTTGAAACTCTTTTCATGTGAGGTAGTTTTCTTTTCTAATTTTATTATTGTTATTATTTATTAATTATTATTAGTATTATTATTATTAGTGTGATTGTTTTGATTGTTATTGTTATTGTTATTATTAGTATCATACTTGTTATCATATTTGATAGTATTATAGACATTACTATTATTATTATGATAGGTATTAATAATATTATTATTAGTAATAAACTTATCATTTTAGTATTTTAGCATCATTAGGATTATGATTATGATTATCATTATTATTATTATGAAGGAAATAAAAATATATTATTATCATCAATATTAGAATTTGTACCGGTTTATAAATAATAGTATCATCAGTACATTTACAATTAATAATATCATATTTATCAGTATCATCATTAATATTTACTAGTATTATTATGATTATCATTTATCATTTTATAAATATTAGAACCCTTATTATTAACATAAGTATGGTATTAGTATTAATATTATTTTAGAGTTATTATTATTAGTATCATATCATTAACAGTTATCATTTTCATTTTTTTTGCTATTAGTATTATCATTATTAATAAAATTATTATTATTATTAGTAAATCATTATTATCTAAATTATTATTTTAACAAATAAATCTTTTGTACACTATATATATACTTATGGTATATACTAGGATTGTATTAATAATTCACATAACAAACTAATAAAATTTCATAAATACAATACTAACCACAAATATATGTATATAAATATATTAATGTCACTATTTATATAAACGTAAATCATTATAGATATATATACATAAAATCGATATATATATATATATATATATATATATATATATATATATATATATATATATATATAATATATAATATAACTTAAAATATAATATAAGTATACGTTTTAAAATAAACGTTAGAATAAATTCTACAAAACTATAATATATAAATAATACATATTAATAAATGAAATTTTGTAACTTACATTATACGTATTAATATATACACAATTGATATAGGTTCGTGAATCCGAGGCTAACCCTGCATTGTTCAATGACGTCATATATATTTTTACTACAAATACAGTATCGTGAGTTTCATTTGCCTTTTTACCCTTTATATTTTTGGGCTGAGAATACATGCGCAACTTTTATAACTGTTTTACGAAATTGACACAAGTACGTGAAACTACATTCTATGGTTGGATTATTGAAGTCGAATATGCCCCTTTTTATTAAGTCTGGTAATCTAAGAATTAGGGAACAGACACCCTAATTGACGCGAATCCTAAAGATAGATCTATCGGGCCCAACAAGCCCCATCCAAAGTACCGGATGTTTTAGTACTTCGAAATTTATATCATGTCCGAAGGAGGATCCCGGAATGATGGGGATATTCTTATATATGCATATTGTTAATGTCGGTTACCAGGTGTTCAATCCATATGAATGATATTTTTTTCTCTATGCATGGGACGTATGTTTATGAGAAATGGAAATCTGAAATCTTGTGGTCTATTAAAATGATGGAAACGATTGTTTAAGTTAAACTAATGAACTCACCAACCTTTTGGTTGACACTTTAAAGCATGTTTATTCTCAGGTATGAAAGAAATCTTCCGCTGTGTATTTGCTCATTTTATAGATATTACTTGGAGTCATTCATGGCATATTTCAAAAGACGTTGCATTCGAGTCGTCGAGTTAATCAAGATTATTATCAAGTCAATTATAGTTGGATATATTATGAAATGGTATGCATGCCTGTCAACTTTCGATGTAATGAAAGTTTGTCTTTTCAAAAACGAATGCAATGTTTGTAAAATGTATCATATAGAGGTCAAGTACCTCGCGATGTAATCAACTGTTGTGAATCGTTTATAATCGATATGGACTTCGTCCGGATGGATTAGGACGGGTCTTCACACATGTAGCAGAACGTATCATCATTTGACACGTGTCCCCAAAAAAATCTGGTAGATCTGACACTATAAATAGACCCCTTGGGTCGTCATTTTACACAAGTTCAGATATTCTGACAACTTTGAGAGCTGAGACTTCACTTCTCTTTCTCTCTCTACCTTCTCTCACTAGAAGTCATCCGGCTAGCACTCTTACGCTCTACGGACGACAGATTGATTAAGCCACCCCACAAGTTTCTACACTTGTGTACCTGGTCTGCAGGGATTATTTCCCGAGGGTAAAAATCAATCGGCAACACTCCGCCCTCCTAAAAGCTAGATCACTTCTAGTCTCTTGTTGACATACTAAGCCTTACCTCATAAGGAAATAGGTGTTAACAATGGCGCCATCCACTAATGCAAAGAACACACGAAACGGAAAAGGAACGAAAGCAGCTGAAGCTCCATTTATACTTGAAGCAGTCAATCATCCATCAACCGACGACATGGTCACTGTTGAAGATGTACCTATTTCACCACTAGATGGTACGATTGAAGAAACAGTTGCTGAAACTACAGAGAGGCTTAAACATTTGCCAACTAATTTGGAGAAAAGGCCAGTAATCGAAGAAGCGACAGCTAAAAGTGTAGAAAGACTTCCAAATTTTGTTACTAATCCAGAGCGACGACCATTGATGCAACCACAGCGATGTCCGTCATTTATACCTTTTCGGAGGATGGCGGATGGCAAAGACAAGCAGATAATGAAAAGGAAATCTATATCAAAGTACAAGTTATCCAGGCTACTTGACAAGCTGGGCAGTCTTATTGATGATTCTGGGGATGATAATGACCTGAGTTGTGATAATAATGACTCTGATGATGAAATTAACAAAGATGAGTTCATGTCAGAAAAGCAGGCAGTGTTGCTTTTCAATGACATTCTTAAGCAGACAGCTCCAGCAAAATACAAGGAACGTTTAGCGCAGCCCGCCGTCCGTGCTGTGGCTGTGGACAACTTTTTTGCCCTCATTACTGGAGAACAAGCCACCAAGCCACCAGCGATGGCAGAATCAACGCAGTGTTTCATTGACCGAATTGCTAATTATCCATTGCCCAGAAATCTTGCTATACCAACAATTGGAGTTTATGATGGCACAACGGATCCGGAAGACTTTTTGACAATGTTTGAAGGCATTATGAGGTTGCAGCATTGGGAGGATGAAACTGCGTGTCATATGTTTCATATGGTACTGCAGAAAATGGCACGTGAATGGTTTGCTGGTTTGCCGCCAAGGAGTATTACCAGTTTTCTCGATTTGAGAGCAAAATTTGTGATGCAATACCAAAATCTTCGGAGCTGTACTCTGACTCATCTTGATGCACACGAGATCACAATGCATCATAATGAATCTTTGAGCAATTTTATGAAACGTTATACACTTGAAGCACAGAAGATCCATGATTGTCCAGAATCACAGCTTGTATCTGGCTTCATTTTTTGTCTGGACCAGCGACGGTTTAGTGCACTTGTTCATGCGTTACGGTATGACTTGCCAAAAACATTGCATCAGGCGTTGAAGGTAGCACAGAGGTATGTTCGAGCTGGTGAGCGTGGGTTAAACAAGTTTGAAACTGGTGGCAGTAGCAAGCCGCAAAACGGAGGACGATATTTTGACATAAATCAGAGAAGGAATGATAATTCAAATGGAGGATGGAGAGGAAACAATCACCCTAATGATTTCCACCACAACAGAAAGCCAATCGAAAGGCACCCGTTGATAATGGCGCTTACTAAAACGCTGAAAGAGATCCTTTTCACTGAACCAATTCGGACCACTTTCAATGCTCCAGCACCTATGGAAGAGAGGGAGGGTCCAAAGAGTGAGTTGTGGTGTGATTTCCATGAGGTTTGGGGCCATGATACGGACAATTACAAATCTTTGATGAGAGAAATTATAGCGAAAATTAAGGCAGGAGAATTGAATCATTTGTTGCCTGGCAAACAGTACAGGATGAATGATCCTCACAGGAAATTTGCGTGGCAAAGGAATGATGGTAGCAGAGGACGCCGTGGAGAGAACAGAAGAGAGCAGCATGGCAGAAGAGATAATCAAAACCAGCCGCAGTACGGAGAACGGATCACAGAGCGTGAGACAACTCCAGAAGTTGTAATCAGGATGGTTTGGATTAACGATGGTCATTATGAAGAAGGTGAATCATCAAACAGCAATTTGGACAGCTGGAGATATGCCCCAATTATCTTTCAGCCAATTCAGAATTGGGCGTTGTCCGTCCAACCAGTGATCATTTCAGCAGAGATAGCAAATAAGTTTGTTAATTGTATCTACACAGATACAGGAAGTGAAGCTAACATCATCTACTGGCATTGTTTGAGAACTTTTCCAAGGCATGTGCAGAGCAGAGCTAGGCAAACGAGGTTGAAAGTTTCTGGACTAACAGGAGCACCGATAAATGCCATGGGGCAGATTCGTTTGGAAGTTGTTATGGGCACATTCCCATTGTTGAGAACGGAAACAATTGATTTCACAATCATAGATGGCAATTCTCATTTTAATGTCCTTTTTGGAAGAACAGCTTTGGCTAAGTTTGGGGCAATAACATCGACGGCCCATGCAGAGGTCAAATTCCCCACTCCAAATGGAGTCGCAGCCATACATTCACAGTACGTGCAGCCAACAAGGGAAAGATCAACGTTTGCAAATGGGCCAGAAGGCAGAATGAATCAGAGAAGGCGTGATAGGTTATCAAGAACAGTGTTTATCTTTTCAATAAAGAGCAGTTTCATTTAGCATTTCAATAAAAGCAGTCTTTTACAATCGTTGTACTCATGCCTGTTTGGCATTTGAAGAACACATTTCGAATTATAAGATGAAGCAGCGTTTATCAAACTTACTGTGAACCATTGTGGTTATTTTGCAGTGCATACATTAGCAATTGCATACATTAAACATTCATGATGTACTAATTAGGCTTGATCCACCTAAAAGTCGTCATCAATCGTTTATGTACTGCACAGTACTGAGTAATAATTTTATATTTTTCTTAAACAAAGTGCTGCCCGTGATAAATGTAAAACATTACATTTATAACCTGCCCACAGAAGGATTGTATTTTTAAATACCTTCGATGGCGGAAGCTTTTGTGCCGGCCAGTAAAGGCACAAGGGATCGGCTAGAAAACGTTTAAGTTTTACTAGAACGCACCGAGGCATGATACAAAACTCAGATACTTGTCATGTCAAACATTATAAAAAATTACTTCACAGAACGAAGTTATATATTTTATGTATGAAGGCAAAATAATTAGCAATTCTTCCTCATATACTTTATGACGGAAGGCGTAAGACGGAGAGTTTATTGATTTATAGTCATTCTTCTAAAAACACTTCATAATTCTTCCTCATTAATTTTATGATGGAAGGCGTAATCAGACATCGTATTCTTAATACTGCAAGGCATTTACATATGAGTTACCTTATGCACTTTTCAAAATGATTTGCTCAAATTATACACTGTACAATTTTGTATAGAAATTTTATGCTCAGGTGCATAATTGATTGGTTTTAAAGCGTTAAGCATAAAAATAGTTGCAACAAGCATATATGCACACATAGTCATCACAATAAAGTCAGTATATATATATAATGTTAAAGTCAGTAAGAAATTTATTACAAAACATTGTTTGAAATTTTTACAAAGATCAATTAAACTGCACGTCAAGCACATCTTGAGCAGAAGAGTCTTCTTTGCTGCATACTTCATCATAAACATTTATCTTCAGATTTATCAATTTGTTCTTGGCCTCATCAACTTTTTCTTGAGTACCAGGAGGCATAAGTTTGGCAATGGCAGCAGAAGGAGTTTGGTTGGGAGCAAGGCGTTTGAACAGCTTGCCGGTCACATCAGCAATAGCATGGGCGCAGTGTGAAGACCCGTCCTAATCCATCCGGACGAAGTCCATATCGATTATAAACGATTCACAACAGTTGATTACATCGCGAGGTACTTGACCTCTATATGATACATTTTACAAACATTGCATTCGTTTTTGAAAAGACAAACTTTCATTAAATCGAAAGTTGACAGGCATGCATACCATTTCATAATATATCCAACTATAATTGACTTGATAATAATCTTGATGAACTCGACGACTTGAATGCAACGTCTTTTGAAATATGCCATGAATGACTCCAAGTAATATCTATAAAATGAGCAAATACACAGCGGAAGATTTCTTTCGTACCTGAGAATAAACATGCTTTAAAGTGTCAACCAAAAGGTTGGTGAGTTCATTAGTTTAACTTAAACAATCGTTTCCATCATTTTAATAGACCACAAGATTTCAGATTTCAATTTCTCATAAACATACGTCCCATGCATAGAGACAAAAATATCATTCATATGGATTGAACACCTGGTAACCGACATTAACAATATGCATATATAAGAATATCCCCATCATTCCGGGATCCTCCTTCGGACATGATATAAATTTCGAAGTACTAAAACATCCGGTACTTTGGATGGGGCTTGTTGGGCCCGATAGATCTATCTTTAGGATTCGCGTCAATTAGAGTGTCTGTTCCCTAATTCTTAGATTACCAGACTTAATAAAAAGGGGCATATTCGACTTCGATAATCCAACCATAGAATGTAGTTTCACATACTTGTGTCAATTTCGTAAAACAGTTATAAAAGTTGCGCATGTATTCTCAGCCCAAAAATATAAAGGGTAAAAAGGCAAATGAAACTCACGATACTGTATTTTGTAGTAAAAATACATATGACGTCATTGAACAATGCAGGGTTGGCCTCGGATTCACGAACCTATATCAATTGTGTATATATTAATACGTATAATGTAAGTTACAAAATTTCATTTATTAATATGTATTATTTATATATTATAGTTTTGTAGAATTTATTCTAACCTTTATTTTAAAACGTATACTTATATTATATTTTAAGTTATATTTTATATATATATATATGAGGAATATTCATTTGAGTCCATAAATTAAGTTGAGATTCAAGGGACCAATGAGAGTGCGACATGTGTCGCGAAAATCACATGTGATTGAAAAAAAAAAAATTCAAAATTTTTTTTTTTAAAAAAAAAATTTTAAATTTTTTTTTCGAAATTAAAAAAAAAAAAATAATTTTTTTAAAAATTTTTTTTTTACAATCACATGTGATTTACCTGCACAATCACATGTGATTGAATTGTACAATCACATGTGATTGGATTTGCCATGCACAATCACATGTGATTGGGTTTACAATCACATGTGATTGACATGCATAATCACATGTGATTTTTTTTTTTTAAAAATTCGAAAAAAAAAATTCGGGAAAAAAAATTTTAGAAAAAAAATTAAAAAAAAAATTTTTGAAATTTTTTTTTCAATCACATGTGATTTTCGCGCCACATGTCGGGTTCTCATTGGTTCCTTTGTTTTCAAGTAAATTTATGGATGCAAGTGATTACATATAAATAGTGACATTAATATATTTATATACATATATTTGTGGTTAGTATTGTATTTATGAAATTTTATTAGTTTGTTATGTGAATTATTAATACAATCCTAGTATATACCATAAGTATATATATAGTGTACAAAAGATTTATTTGTTAAAATAATAATTTAGATAATAATGATTTACTAATAATAATAATAATTTTATTAATAATGATAATACTAATAGCAAAAAAAATGAAAATGATAACTGTTAATGATACTAATAATAATAACTCTAAAATAATATTAATACTAATACCATACTTATGTTAATAATAAGGGTTCTAATATTTATAAAATGATAAATGATAATCATAATAATACTAGTAAATATTAATGATGATACTGATAAATATGATATTATTAAT
Organism: Rutidosis leptorrhynchoides; assembly: GCF_046630445.1. Classification (NCBI taxonomy): domain Eukaryota; kingdom Viridiplantae; phylum Streptophyta; class Magnoliopsida; order Asterales; family Asteraceae; genus Rutidosis; species Rutidosis leptorrhynchoides. The sequence continues at coordinate 211,099,854 of NC_092339.1, forward strand.
TGTAAATGTACTGATGATACTATTATTTATAAACCGGTACAAATTCTAATATTGATGATAATAATATATTTTTATTTCCTTCATAATAATAATAATGATAATCATAATCATAATCTTAATGATGATAAAATACTAAAATGATAAGTTTATTACTAATAATAATATTATTAATACCTATCATAATAATAATAGTAATGTCTATAATACTTTCAAATATGATAACAAGTATGATACTAATAATAACAATAACAATAACAATCAAAACAATCACAATAATAATAATAATAATACTAATAATAATTAATATATAATAACAATAATAAAATTAGAAAAGAAAACTACCTCACATGAAAAGAGTTTAAAAAAAAAAAAGAAACTACCGTCCTCTGGACACGATCTCGTGACCACATGCTCACACGCAAACACTCTCGACCATCCCACCAATTCTGATTCTCTGTACTAATATCGAATTTAAATTTTATATATAAACTGTTTTTCTTCTATTCCTCTTCTTCTCCACAAGTCTCATGGATTCAACAAAACATCAATAACCAAAAAAAAAAAAAAATCGGGGTTCCCTTTAAAGCTTCAAAACATTACAGAAAAAAAAATAATTTGGGTTCTAAAATAAAAAAAAAATACTAAAGGCCTACTGCAGCGTCGGTTCTTGGAACAAAACAAAAAAAATTGATTTCGTAATAGATAACATTATAGATAATGTTTATAACACGAAATAGTTTTCTAAACATGTATAAAAACTACTGGAATCGTCAATTTGATCAGAAACATATACACGAACGCGAATTTGTCTCAAGAACAATTGTTGACTTTTTTAAACTAAACTTTGACTTCAAAATTCAAGATCGATATAAAGATTTGAGAGTTGAGATTTTGCAGATAGATTCAAAGAAAGATTTCTAACCTTTCTGCATTTTTAGATTTTGAAACTTTATTCGAAATTGAATTAAGAGAAAAAAAAATTGGAGCGTGCAGAGAAGAAGAAAAAAAAAATATCGCTGTACTCTTTAATCCCATTGGATTTCCTTTTTATTTGATTTGCAATTATACATAATCATGTTGTAATAATAGAGATCGGTTGATAAAAAATGGAGAAAATGTCAACACAGGTTCACGATTTGGGAGCAGGAAAGAAACAAAAAAAAAAAATAATAGAGATAAAGGATACAGAGGTCACGCGTATAATATAGATCCCTACTGTTTTTTTTTAATTAATAATAATAATATATAATAACAATACTATTAATATCTAATAATATTAATAAAATTAATAATAATGATAAATATAATATTAATGATAATAATAATTGTAAAAATGATAATAATAATAATAATAATACCATACTAATTATGATAATATTAATATTTTATCGATAATAATAATATTAGTAATAATAATCTAATTTATACATCCAATTTCATCTTTATATGATATAAAGTGATATTATGAATACAAATATTGATATTTGACGATACAAATAACATTACTACAACAACTATATTTGTATTTAAATTTAATTTATTAATATCATCTATTATTATGTAATATTTAATAATTATGTAATATGTATTGTAACATATACTGAATATTATATATTTATGCATTTTAATATAAATATATTATAATATTTATTTACATACTAATTATATTATACTTATGTATGTAATTATGAAAAATATAAATGTTTTATATATGTAAGTATTATATATATTTATTAAAATAGTACATTATTTCATCATAGATATATTATAAATTTCTACATATACATAATATAATAATTATGTATAAAATCTTATATATATATTTATATTTATGTATATATGTATACTACCATATATATAAAATCATGTTTTAAATGTTGAGTAGATGATTAATTATGTATATTAAACAATTAACTACAAAGTATAACATTGTACATTTAATATTTTGATAACGTTGGTAAAATATGTTTGAATCATTTATATACAATATACTATATATATTCAAAATGAAAATCTTTAGTTATTAAATGTTATCTTTTATAATAACAAAATTACTTAATAGTTCATTAATACTAATATAATTAGTTTTATATATAATTATTTATATTTACATTCTTAGTTACAATTAAAGGTTCGTGAATCGTCGGAAATAGTTAAAGGTCAAATGTTATCATGAAATAGTTCAAACATAATGAGACTCGGTTTAATAGACTTTGCTTATCGAGTCGAATCATATAAGATTATGTTTAAATTTGGTCGGAAATTCCCGGGTCATCACAGTACCTACCCGTTAAAGAAATTTCGTCCCGAAATTTGAGTGAGGTCGTCATAGCTAACAATAAATATGTTTTCCTGACGAATATGGGTTGATAACTTGAGTTTTATCATCATTGAGTAATATGGATAAAAATAATTCGATTATTCGAAGAGTGCGAATGAAGCTATTCACAAAAGGATGAAATGAGAAACAAAGATTTGTTTTTAACTTTTGACGTAGTCAGGTTTGAATTTAGAAAATAAGGCGCGTCTTAACTTTTGACATTGCCTTGGTTGAATTCCGAAATTTAAGGGATTTAAAGAAAATCTTGAAGATCTATAAAATCTGATTCTTCGGGATTTATGGAAATTAAGATCTCTTTAATTAAATACGGTGATCTGCCCCGATTACTATGTCTGATATTTCCAGTATAAATTAAGCTCTTCCTTTCCATTATTCTCACCATTCTTATACTTTCTTTCTTAGTTCATACATCCAAAAGATTCTGAAAATGATTAATCCAGTTCTGATCCTTGTCCTCATCCTTACTATCGCAACAATCATTCTCCTTTTCCAACTTCCACCAGAGGAATCTGCTTTCTTCTACTTCGCCCTCGGGATTATAATGTTTTTAATTCTCCCGTGTCTTTATGTTGCGATAAACATTGATATACACAGTTTGTAATTTATGTGTTGTTATCGGACTTTATATTCTCCCTTATATTTCAAAGCTCTATGCTTTTGTTTTCTCTTCCCGACTTCAAGTCAAGCGAATAATGGTCCAGAATTTATAGATATAGAATTTCGAATGATTATAATGTTCTAAGCATGAAGGAACGTGATAGCACGATTTGATTTTCAAATTTATCAACATCACGGAAGATAGAACCATCAAGAATACATTTTCTTGATTTGTTACGGAGTTAAGTAGGATGAAAGAGTTATGTAACATGGCACATGATGACGTTATGATCTGTGAATCATCACGTTTCATTTAGAAACTCAGCATGACTTACTGTAATATAATCACGTTGATCAAGTGTCATTATATTATACTAACTCATGTATCAGTTCCCATCATTACTACAATAACATTCATATTTTAAGCTTGAAAATTTACAGAATATAGAAACTAACAGTTTCTATATGATGTAATACTGATAGCACGAAAAGTTTAATGATTTCAGATAAGAATAGTTATAAAAATATCTCCAGAAATATGGAGGATATTTATAATGAAAGGTACGATAATATCTCAGAATATCTAAGATCAGAGGATGATAGAAACTATTGTCTGCAAGGGTTTAGAGTAAGGAGTAAGTTATTCACTATAGACTTTAGCAGACATTGAATTATTTGGATTCTTTGAAGTCAAACTTATTCTTTGTGATTTATCCACGGCTTTCTTCATAGTTTCGCATAATCTGCTTTTCGGTACTATATTTTCTATTGAATGTTTCCAATATATTGATACACAGGAAGCACGAAGAGGTATATAATTTCGGACGAGAATATTTATGAAAATATCCTCAGAAATATCAAAGATATTGATGATGATATTTTGGAATTTCTAAGTTCGACGGTTGATGGAGAAAGATTTTCCGCAAGATTTTAACATGACTTCGGAGCAAGATATTCTCTAAAGATTTCAACGGATCCAGAATTACCTGAATCCTTTGAATATAGGATTTGGTCCTTGTATTTGTCCTTGGTCTCCTTCATGGGTAACTCAATCTGTTTTTCAATACCCAATTTTCTATCGAGCGTTTCTAACACTCCTTTCTTTATCATCAAACTTTTATCCGTTTAGACCATCTACCATTTTTCTGTTTCCTCTGCATTTAATGCTATGATATCTGAATCATCGGTTATTAATCCGAGGTGGTTTCAAGAGAATTGTGTTTTTAGATGATTAAACGATGATGGTAATATGATGGAATATGAAAGGTTACCTGGTAACAATAAAAGAGCACGTGTATATATAAACGTTATAATAAGGTTGTTTCGTACGAAAAGTCGAAGTTGACTTGTTGGAGCTGTGACAAAATTGGCTAATTTTGAAAAGGGATCGCAAAGTTGTTTTTGTTAATAAATGCCAAAGGATCTGACGCGGCTACGTGTTGAACTTTTACTCAATTGCCGAGAGTTTCTCAGGTGCATAACTATATGCATAAATCTTTCCTTCCGTAGATGAAGTGCAGTTGATTCATCCTATCGATTGAGGTGTTTTCAAGAATCATGAAAGGTTTGAACGCAGAATGTAATCGTGAAGATACAAATGAGGTTTAAGACGAAATCAAGTGGCAAACTTGAAGAATTGTTTAGTTTCATATGTTATATTCAATATTTTAATTCATTTTAATTGTCCAATGTTATTAGTCCACAGTCAATAGTCTACAGTTGACAGTGCAATCATTCATATATAGTTTAATATATAATATTTGAATTAATTAATACGTATCGTGACCCGTGTACATGTCTCAGACTCGATCACAACTCAAAGTATATATATTATTATAGAATCAACCTCAACCCTGTATAGAGAACTCGATCATTACTGCATATAGAGTGTCTATGGTGATTCCAAATAATATATATAGATGTGTCGATATGATATGTCAAAACCTTGTATACGTGTCCCGATATTTAAAGTGCGTAAAATAAATAACAGAAATTAAATGACGATAAATAAAGTGCGTAAAGTAAATAACAGAAATTAAATGACAATAAATAAAATTGCGAGAATATAAATTGCGATAAATAAATTGTGATAAATAAAATGTAATACAGAATTAACAGTTAGCTAGGAACAGTTAGCTAGGATTTTATTAGCGTGGTTTCTTAATAAAATTTAATATTGTTAATTAGTCTGTTTCTAATCAATTTTTATTGTGTCCATTATTTCTTCATTATGCCACTTGTTGAATTCTGATAGGTCAAAATTCAAATATGAAATTGAATTTGAATGAAAATAGTTATTCTTTGGTGAATGGATAAGTATCCCGGTGGTTGTAAATAGGATAGTGAATAACTGTTGAATCAGATTCGAAGAATATACAGTGTAACTTATTAATGTGAAATTTAAATATTCCTCGGGTATTACCTACCCGTTAAAATATTTTTATTATTAACAGTTTGTACAAAAGAATTTTTAATTACAATCTTTATGAAAACATATATACATATATATTTTCTTCAAATGTAATCATGAATTTAATGAGTTAACATGATATTAAACTCATTTAGTTTTCAGTTGGAACTAGAATAAATAATCTCTAAAACATTAGAGATTACATAATCACCATGTCGAACGAAGATAACTGATGTAGAATGTCATGTAGAATGATGATTATACTCGAGGTATAGATTGAGATGTTGAGGCATGTGATATTGAAATTTGGGTTGTTGGTGGTACTGTTGGTGCCGGTGATTTGGATGAAGCTGGTACGTTTTGCACCATATTTTCCAAGACTACAACTTATGCGCGAAGTTCGTTAACTTCTTCTATTACACCGGGATGATTGTCGGTTCGGACGAGCGGATGAATGAGGTTTAGAATCTGAGATAGTATATGATCGTGATGAGATACTTTGGAAATGAGAGAGAAAATGGTGTCTAGAACAGGTTCGCCGGTAAACGTTTTAGGTTCATTGTCAAGAGGTGAATTTGGTTAGTGGAAATGATCGCCTTCTTCGCGTTTCCATTGATTAAGTCGACTACGAACCAATCTCCAATTCATTCAGAATAGATGATGGCTAATTGATCGATTCATTCCGATTACTCTGCTTTCGGAGCTCGAGTGGAAATCCATATCGAAATAGCTGTCGGAATAACTATCGAAATAGCTATCGAAATCTGATGGACTCGAACTGGTTGAGGGATTCATCTCGTACGATTAGATGAAGGATTTTCGATAAGAAATAGATTATAGGATGTAGATTAGTACCCTGCAATACATAATTTACATATGCATATATAATACTAAAATCCCATAAGCTACGGAGGAATCTACGGAAGCTGTCAGGCAAAGGTAACAATAACAGATACGCTAAGATATGAATTTAACTATACACTGTCTATGCAATAAAGGCAGTAAGACGTGTCTTAGACTTTAAGGATGATAAGCAAATAATTTTTCGATACTAAATGATAAGCAAAACTTTTGACATGCAAACACGGTCGATGTCCAGACTCATTAATGCATTCTAACGACTATCAGTTAGACTCACTAATGCAAGACCTGGTTCGCTAAGACCACCGCTCTGATACCAACTGTGAAGACCCGTCCTAATCCATCCGGACGAAGTCCATATTGATTATAAACGATTCACAACAGTTGATTACATCGCGAGGTACTTGACCTCTATATGATACATTTTACAAACATTGCATTCGTTTTTGAAAAGACAAACTTTCATTACATCGAAAGTTGACAGGCATGCATACCATTTCATAATATATCCAACTATAATTGACTTGATAATAATCTTGATGAACTCGACGACTCGAATGCAACGTCTTTTGAAATATGCCATGAATGACTCCAAGTAATATCTATAAAATGAGCAAATACACAGCGGAAGATTTCTTTCGTACCTGAGAATAAACATGCTTTAAAGTGTCAACCAAAAGGTTGGTGAGTTCATCAGTTTAACTTAAACAATCGTTTCCATCATTTTAATAGACCACAAGATTTCAGATTTCCATTTCTCATAAACATACGTCCCATGCATAGAGACAAAAATATCATTCATATGGATTGAACACCTGGTAACCGACATTAACAATATGCATATATAAGAATATCCCCATCATTCCGGGATCCTCCTTCGGACATGATATAAATTTCGAAGTACTAAAACATCCGGTACTTTGGATGGGGCTTGTTGGGCCCGATAGATCTATCTTTAGGATTCGCGTCAATTAGGGTGTCTGTTCCCTAATTCTTAGATTACCAGACTTAATAAAAAGGGGCATATTCGACTTCGATAATCCAACCATAGAATGTAGTTTCACATACTTGTGTCAATTTCGTAAAACAGTTATAAAAGTTGCGCATGTATTCTCAGCCCAAAAATATAAAGGGTAAAAAGGCAAATGAAACTCACGATACTGTATTTTGTAGTAAAAATACATATGACGTCATTGAACAATGCAGGGTTGGCCTCGGATTCACGAACCTATATCAATTGTGTATATATTAATACGTATAATGTAAGTTACAAAATTTCATTTATTAATATGTATTATTTATATATTATAGTTTTGTAGAATTTATTCTAACCTTTATTTTAAAACGTATACTTATATTATATTTTAAGTTATATTTTATATATATATATATATATATATCTATTTTATGTATATATATCTATAATGATTTACGTTTATATAAATAGTGACATTAATATATTTATATACATATATTTGTGGTTAGTATTGTATTTATGAAATTTTATTAGTTTGTTATGTGAATTATTAATACAATCCTAGTATATACCATAAGTATATATATAGTGTACAAAAGATTTATTTGTTAAAATAATAATTTAGATAATAATGATTTACTAATAATAATAATAATTTTATTAATAATGATAATACTAATAGCAAAAAAAATGAAAATGATAACTGTTAATGATACTAATAATAATAAATCTAAAATAATATTAATACTAATACCATACTTATGTTAATAATAAGGGTTCTAATATTTATAAAATGATAAATGATAATCATAATAATACTAGTAAATATTAATGATGATACTGATAAATATGATATTATTAATTGTAAATGTACTGATGATACTATTATTTATAAACCGGTACAAATTCTAATATTGATGATAATAATATATTTTTATTTCCTTCATAATAATAATAATGATAATCATAATAATAATCCTAATGATGATAAAATACTAAAATGATAAGTTTATTACTAATAATAATATTATTAATACCTATCATAATAATAATAGTAATGTCTATAATACTTTCAAATATGATAACAAGTATGATACTAATAATAACAATAACAATAACAATCAAAACAATCACAATAATAATAATAATACTAATAATAATTAATATATAATAACAATAATAAAATTAGAAAAGAAAACTACCTCACATGAAAAGAGTTTCAAAAAAAAAAAAAAAGAAACTACCGTCCTCTGGACTCGATCTCGTGACCACATGCTCACACGCAAACACTCTCGACCATCCCACCAATTCTGATTCTCTGTACTAATATAGAATTTAAATTTTATATATAAACTGTTTTTCTTCTATTCCTCTTCTTCTCCACAAGTCTCATGGATTCAACAAAACATCAATAACCAAAAAAAAAAAAAATCGGGGTTCCCTTTAAAGCTTCAAAACATTACAGAAAAAAAATGATTTGGGTTCTAAAATAAAAAAAAAATACTAAAGGCCTACTGCAGCGTCGGTTCTTGGAACAAAACAAAAAAAATTGATTTCGTAATAGATAACATTATAGATAATGTTTATAACACGAAATAGTTTTCTAAACATGTATAAAAACTACTGGAATCGTCAATTTGATCAGAAACATATACACGAACGCGAATTTGTCTCAAGAACAATTGTTGACTTTTTTTAAACTAAACTTTGACTTCAAAATTCAAGATCGATATAAAGATTTGAGAGTTGAGATTTTGCAGATAGATTCAAAGAAAGATTTCTAACCTTTCTGCATTTTTAGATTTTGAAACTTTATTCGAAATTGAATTAAGAGAAAAAAAAAATTTGGAGCGTGCAGAGAAGAAGAAAAAAAAAATATCGCTGTGCTCTTTAATCCCATTGGATTTCCTTTTTATTTGATTTGCAATTATACATAATCATGTTGTAATAATAGAGATCGGTTGATAAAAAATGGAGAAAATGTCAACACAGGTTCACGAGTTGGGAGCAGGAAAGAAACAAAAAAAATAATAATAATAGAGATAAAGGATACAGAGGTCACGCGTATAATATAGATCCCTACTGTTTTTTTAATTAATAATAATAATATATAATAACAATACTATTAATATCTAATAATATTAATAAAATTAATAATAATGATAAATATAATATTAATGATAATAATAATTGTAAAAATGATAATAATAATAATAATAATAATAATAATAATACCATACTAATTATGATAATATTAATATTTTATCGATAATAATAATATTAGTAATAATAATCTAATTTATACATCCAATTTCGTCTTTATATGATATAAAGTGATATTATGAATACAAATATTGATATTTGACGATACAAATAACATTACTACAACAACTATATTTGTATTTAAATTTAATTTATTAATATCATCTATTATTATGTAATATTTAATAATTATGTAATATGTATTGTAACATATACTGAATATTATATATTTATGCATTTTAATATAAATATATTATAATATTTATTTACATACTAATTATATTATACTTATGTATGTAATTATGAAAAATATAAATGTTTTATATATGTAAGTATTATATATATTTATTAAAATAGTACATTATTTCATCATAGATATATTATAAATTTCTACATATACATAATATAATAATTATGTATAAAATCATATATATATATAGTTATATTTATGTATATATGTATACTACCATATATATAAAATCATGTTTTAAATGTTGAGTAGATGATTAATTATGTATATTAAACAATTAACTACAAAGTATAACATTGTACATTTAATATTTTGATAACGTTGGTAAAATATGTTTGAATCATTTATATACAATATACTATATATATTCAAAATGAAAATCTTTAGTTATTAAATGTTATCTTTTATAATAACAAAATTACTTAATAGTTCATTAATACTAATATAATTAGTTTTATATATAATTATTTATATTTACATTCTTAGTTACAATTAAAGGTTCGTGAATCGTCGGAAATAGTTAAAGGTCAAATGTTATCATGAAATAGTTCAAACATAATGAGACTCGGTTTAATAGACTTTGCTTATCGAGTCGAATCATATAAGATTATGTTTAAATTTGGTCGGAAATTCCCGGGTCATCACACGCAGGCAGCATCAACATAATCATTGTAGGGATTCCCTACAAGACTGGATCCAAGCACCTTAGCTATCAGACCTGACACATCTTTCTTAAGCTCAGCAAAATTGCCCTCCCCTTTCTCCGCCCTCCGGAGTAGCTCAGCAGACTTCTCTCTCTCTGCACTCAGCTGTTTCTCCAGCTCACCCACTTTCACCTGCTCAGCATCCTTTTCCCTTTGCAGAACAGCAGCAACATATTGAGCACTTTTTAACTCAACTTCTTTAGCCTTTATTATTTTCTGCGCATCATTTAAGGCACACTCAGCATCAGCAGCTCTTTTACGAGCATTTGCACTTTCAGCTATGTCTTTACGAGCAAAGGCATGAATAGACTCTTGATGTTCCTGCAGTTGCAGCACAGAGTCCAGGTGGTTGGTTAGCAGTACATGAGCTGCCATAGTTGATTCCCTGAGTTGATGAGAACGAAGAGCAGAGAATTGGGGTTTCAGCTCAGGGATAACACAACCCTGTACATCAATAAAATTTTATGAGTTATTTCAAATGAAAGGACCCGTTCATATACATTATAAATGATTTACAATAGTTGATTACATCGCGAGGTATTTGACCTCTATATGATACGTTTTACAAACTTTGCATTCGTTTTTAAAAGACAAACTTTCTTTACATCAAAAATTGACGGCATGCATATCATTTCATATTACATCCAACTATAATTGACTTAATATTAATCTTGATGAACTCAACGACTCGAATGCAACGTCTTTCAAAGTAGGTCATGAATGACTCCAAGTAATATCCTTAAAATGAGCTAATGCACAGCGGAAGATTTCTTTAATACCTGAGAATAAACATGCTTTAAAGTGTCAACTAAAAGGTTTGTGAGTTCATTAGTTTATCATAATCAATCATTTCCGTAATAGTAATAGACCACAAGATTTCATATACATAAACGTTTTAATAAAAATATTCTAAGTGGTTGAGCACTTGGTAACCATACTTAACATTTAATCAACGTCGCATATTCCCTTTATTATGAAATCTCACTACACTGTACCAAGTGTAGTCACTGAAAACGAAGTACTGTGCAACCGTTGAATACTGGTCGTCCAGTCCGGTTGGGGTTGTCAGGCCCGATAGATCTATCAACAGGATTCGCGTTTACAATACTGCATGTAAATGGTAGTTACCAAGCTATTAGGGAAAAATATGCAAAGTGGTACAACTCAACGTAGAATATGTTTTTAGTACTTGTGTCCATTTCGTAAAACAGTTATAAAACAGTGCATGTATTCTCAGCCCAAAAATATATATAAAAGGGGAGTAATGAAACTCACTTTTGCCTTGAAGGTATTTAACACGACTTGGTCTTCGATAGATATCACGAACCTAACCATATATATATAATATATCAACATATTTTCTTTTCAAGTAATCGTTATATATATATATATATATATATATATATATATATATATATATATATATATATATATATATATATATATATATATATATATGTGTACTTATAATACTTTTAATATTTTCTTAGTCCGTAGTTAGCAGTCCGATGTTAGTGGTCCACAATTAGTTGCTCAATAAAATAAATAAAGACCCCATCGTATTCGTATTGATCAGAATTAATCTCGACCCATGGTACCATGTTGTCAAATGCCGTGTTGCGTACATAAAGTACCGTGTTGTCAAATGACGTGTTGCGTACAATCATGAGGTCTTATGATTAATCTTCTCGTGTTGTTTACGGGTGGTCCTGAAATATATAAAATCAAATCATAAGTAATTATATATATAAAATATTATATTAATTAGAAAAGATATGATTAATTTACTTTTTCTCCAAATATTTTCGTAGCTAAACTAGCTTCGGATACCTAATCTTGTTTTAGTCGTAGTTTCTTCATTACAACTCCGTTTTTGTTGGTTCAACTTGCCACTTCCTTGGATCGAGTCAAATTTTAAGAATATGAACTGAAAATACCTTAGTTTGTATTCGAAATCACAGATTATAGGTCAAACTTTGATGAAACTTATGAAAGTGATCATTTTCCATCATAAAAACAACATTTAATGATCATTTTTTCTAAAAATACTTACACTTTGAGTTAAACCATGAAATTTTTATGTGTTAACATATTCATAAGAAATATCATTTTTCCAGAACATGAACTTCCAATTCAAAGTTCAAGATGGTTTTTAATTATCCAACCCAAAACAGCCCCCGGTTGCACTCCGACGATGTAGATTCAGTTTTTAAGATGTTCTTTGTAAAACCAAGTTATATCTTGTTAAGTTAGCATATCATTATGATATATTACAGGTCTTGAAGTGTTTTAAAAGTTAAGTTAGAAGGATCTATTTAGTTTGCAAACAAGTATGAAATCATTCAAACTATGTTCTTGTTGTTAAAATTTTACAACATAAAATAAGATAGCTATATAAATATGAATCGAATAAAATTATGAACAAGGTTACTACCTCAAGTTACTTGGACAAAGTTACTGTAAGAGATAAGAAAAAAATCTTGGAATCAAAGAGTGGTGGAGTTAGATCAAAAGGTTGGAAGTATACTTCTTCAAATGGGTGGTTATTTTGATATGTTCTTGAAAGAGTTTTCTTATGGTGTTTAAGGCTTCTAATTGAAGCTAAATGATGGGGAAAATGCTTGGAGATGATCAAGTATGAAGTTAAAAGTATTTTGAGAGAGAAATGAGGGTGTAGGTATGAGAAAATGGAGTGAAGAAATGGTGTTCATTCATAAAAACGTTTTTAGTTTATAAAGAAAGAAAAGGATTCCTAATTTTGTTTTCTTACTAATAATTCATGCTACTTGATAAATCCTAGTTACCTCATATCTAGGGTAGTAATAATATTGATTAGGATGTTGATTTGATGTGTATATACCAATAGTAAATACGTATAGAAGCTGGGTATGATACGGGTACATATACCCTAGATATACGTATAGAAATCTTGAGAAAACGGAACAAGGATTCAAATATAGCTATCTTTTGTAAATATACTTATATTATTTTATGTATAAAAGCCCTTTAAAAGTGATTAAATACATATCTATACGATACATGTATAAACATTATAAGTTTTAAGTCAAAGAACGTTACGTATAGTTATCGTTTTGAAAACTTAAGTTAGTAGTTTCAAAATATACTTATAACTCATTGTCATTAGTACACAATGAGATGTTAAACCATCCTTAAATCATGTTAAATATATATAAATACATATATATACACAAACGTATATTTATCGTATGTTATATAGTTCGTGATATCATCTGTCAAATTGGACGGTCAAACGTTGTGTAAAACTCTTTTCAAAAACACAAGTCTCAATAATTTGGATTGCTTATCATGTTGGTAAGGTTTAAAATTATGTAAATATTAATCTCATAGGTATAAAATGATCGGAAAAATCCGGGTCGTTACAGTACCTACCCGTTAAATAAATTTCGTCCCGACATTTGATCGAGATCGTCATGGCTAACCATAAAAATGTTTTCATGACGAATATGAGTTGATAAATAGAGTTTTATAATCATTGAGTAATATAGATAAAACAATTTGATTACGCGAAGAATATAAGTGAAGCTATCACAAAAGAGTGAAATGAATAAATGCAGATTCGTTTTAACCAGTGACGTAGTCACGGTTGATTTTCAGATTTAGAGGAAATCTTCGTCATAAGATTTGGGTTCTTCGATAATTAAGGAAATTAGAATCCTCTTTGGTTAAATGCGATGATCTGTCCTGATTGTTCTGTCTGGTACTTCACTATAAATCCACCATCTTCGTTTCCTTACAACTCACACCTTCTATTCTTTCTCCCTCAACTCATATTTTAAAGTATTTGTCAATATGCTCCATCCAGTGCTGATTCTTGATATACTCCTCACTTTCATATCTGTCGTTCTTCTTTTTCATCTGCCACCAGAAGAATCTATTTACTTCTACTATACTCTTGGTTTTATAGTGTTTTTAGTTCTCCCGTGTCTTTATATTGATATATGCATCGATATATATGGTTTATAATTTTCGGGTTGTCATTGGGCTTTATATCTTCCCTTATATTTCCAAGTCCCTGCTTCTGTCTTCTACAATCATTGTCATCTACAGTTAATGCTCCATTCTATTTGCTGCGATTTATACTCCCATTTCTATTTCAGAGCTTCATTCTTTCATTTCCTCTTCTTGCGATTAAGCACCGTATATAATGGTCCAGATTTCGTAGATATGAATTTCGGAATGAACATAGTTAATGTTCTAAGAGTAAAATTAAAATGGCACGATCTTGATTTGTCAAATTACTAAAATTCAAGAGAAAAGATAGAATTATCAGAAAGAATATATTCTCGATATGTTTGGAGATTAGGTAGAATGTAAGAGTCGTGTAACATGGCACATGATGACGTTATAATCTGTGAATCATCACGTTCCATTAGAAACTCAGCATTACTTACTGTAATATAATCACGTTGATCAAGTGTCATTATATTATACTAACTCATGCTTCAGTTCCCAACACTACTTCAAAAACATTCATAATTTAAATTCGAATTTTTCAGAATTTAGAAACTAATACAGTTTCCTTTATAATATATCACTGATATCGCGAAGAGATAAAAGATTTCAGTTAACAATAGTTATGAAAATATCTTCAAAATATGGAGGATATTTATAATGAAAGATATGATGATATCTTAGAATATTTAAGATAAGAGGATGATGAAGAATATTATCCACAAGGGTTTAGAGTCAGGAGCAAGGTATTTGATAATGACGATACTGAATCATTTGGATTCTTTGAAGGCAGGTTTAGTCTTTGTGATTTGTCCACAGCCTCCTTCATACTTTGCTCAATCCGTTTTCCAATTCCAAACCTTCTCTTTTGCTGAGTTTTGCCAACACACTATTTTTTATCATCAAACTTTTTACTGTTAAGATCGTTGACAGTTTCTGCTGCTTCATCAGCATTTTTTAAAATTTTGAGAACTAGTTCGCAGTTTAGGCATTTTTCAGAAACTTCACATTCGAAGTATGTAAGTCTTGGAGGTAGACGTTATATGTATATATAACTGTTGATGTAGACATGCTACAAGATTTCAAAATACTGATTACTGATTCTCAGTAATTGGTATGGCAATTCTTGTTACAAAGTGCGGATGAGTATATGATAGGGTTCTAATGAATATATCGATTTTTCTGAAAATCAAAGATCAGTGAAATTGTTGGTAAGTTTATTGCTAATGTGGTGGGACATAAACGGTTCTCCGGTAATGATGGCGAAAGGGCATCGTATATATCGAGATTATAATAAGACCGTTTTAATTGAAAAGTCGAAGTTGACTTATGGAGCAGTGACACAACTGTCTACTTTGGTAAGGAATTGAAAGGTCATTTTTGCTAATAAATGCCAAAGAGTCTGTCACGGATACGTGTTAAACTATGACTTTAGTTTCGAGAGTTTTTCAGGTGTATACTATGGGTAACATGTGGTTGGATCATCATCTCGATTGTTCATTATTTGAAGCGTCTTCAGGAATTTCGAAGGGTTTGGACACTGATTGTAATCGTTAATATACCTATGATGTTCTAACACAGTTTTGAAGTCAAAGTATAGCTTTGAAAGATGTAAGGATTTAAGTGTGATGATTTTTGGCTATATTTCGAATTAAATTTTGCGATTTCAAAATCAGAATATGTATTTGAATTTGAATGAGTATGATTATTTTGATTTCTATAAAAGAATGTATATTGTTATGACAATAGTGAGTATAGTTGATGATTGCTGAATCAGATTCGAAGAATGTAACATATTAATTGTGAATTTTATATATCTCTTGAGTATTACCTATCCGTTAAAAAAAATTCACAATTAATATTTTGTACAAAAGAAATTTATTACAGTCTTTATGAAAATATACATGTGTATATTTTCTTCAGATGTAATACAGATTTGATGAATTAATACTAAATTAAGTTCATTTGATCTTAGGCTGGAGTTAGAAATGAATAATCTCTAACATTAGTGATTACATAATCTTCACAGAGTATTTCACTACTGTTATCAATACTTCATTATACGCATTGTTGATTAGTAATGATGTCCATGGTGATTCTTGAACTGACGGAGCTTGTGATGTTATAGGTGCTGCTAATTCTGACAATGCTGACGGCAGTGACTATGCTGGTGATGCTAATGGTACTGCTGATGCTGTTGGTAAAACAAGTAAATCACTCACCATTCTTGTCAGGGTTTCTACTCTTCCTCCTATCATTTTGGTTCACTCATCTGATTTATGGTTAGGGCTAGAGTAGATAATTTCTAAGACTTTAGAGACTACATAATCGTCGCATAATGTTTCTTCAATGAAATTATGAATCAATACTTCATCGTTTATTGTTGTTGGTATTCTTTGGTATCTACAGAGCGTATGACATTGGTGCTCATGGGACAGATTGTAAAGTTGAGGTTTATGACGCAGTTGTGGTTGGGGGTGGTAATGGTACTATTGGCGTTAATGATGGTGGTACTGGTTATGCTGCGTGATCAATCCTTAATTAATGATGTTGCTTAATTACGGATTGAGTGCAATAAGATTATAATGGAGGATGGGATGTTCGATGATTATTTTGGGCCCCGATGATCGTTTTTCACTTTAACTATCAAGTGATCAACCACCCCGACCCGATCTTCGTTATCGATTAGCATGATTCACCTTAACTCAATGTAAGAAGTCCTTGGGCAAAGTCACAAGTGAAATCTACAAAGGCTTAGGCAAATGGCAGAGAATCAACAACCCATAAATGAGAGGCCAAGCTCCCTATTTATAGTATCCGTGATATCCGCGGTCTGCGAGATGCTCGGCTCTCCGCGGAAAGTCAGCGGATCAAACCGCAGTTTGGTATTTCAGCGAATACATAACCGCAGTATTTATTTTCAGCGAATATTGCATAATGTGCCTTATAATCCGCGTAGTTCTGTCCTTAGCTTTTAGAAAATAAAATATACATATACAATGCTATGTATATGATCAAGTCCCCCCAGTTTATTATGATGTATTTTCGCGAAGCAAATGCATCATGATAAACTCTAAAATTCGCAATGTTCGCAGTTATTTTCCGCTTCAATTAATGTCGCGTTAGCATAGTTACCGTTGTAAAAGTTACCGTTGTTTCCTGCTAACTCAAATATTACCGTTTGAGTTTTTTACAACGGATAATTAAAACACTTGATTACCCCTTACATTCGCCTATATATATTGTGGTTCACAATCACCAACGTCACACTTACCCTCGCTATTCTCACTTTCTTTCGCTTATTCTCGTTTCATTTGTTCTCTTTGAAACATTATCAAATCGGCAATCACAACCTTCAATCATTAATCATGAAGATGGATGAAGTTGATCGAAATGTAGACCTAAAAACGCTAATTAACAAGCTACTCGTAAGCCCGGAGGCGAAGTCAGTATTATCCGGCTGTCAAATTAAACAAGAGAAGCCTGACATTCCTCTTGTGGATTTGACGGCAAAGTCACCACCGTCCCAGTCAAGTACTGGTAAACGACCGCTCGAAAACCCGCCTTCTACGCAAAGCAAGAGGGCCAAACAAAGTTCTCCCCTTTTCGATAATCCGATATCAGCCGATTATGAAGGAGAACAACAAATAGGTATAAATCTAATAACCATGATCTCATACCTTTATCTGAAATATTTATTGTTATGATTATAATCCGCGTTTCTTTTTTTGTTTGCAGAAGGCGCTACCTTCAATCCTTTGTTTACTAGCCCGAACACTGTGGCGCAGATCACAGAGCTTCTTCGCACTCCTCCTGATTCATATGGAGTGCGAATTGATGGGTTATCGGGATATACTTACGCTTCTCCCGGCGCTGCTGCAGATCAGCGCGAACAAATGAAGCTTGCAATTCCGAGCGAACTTCGTCGTGAATTCGCCAAACGCTCTGCCGTTGATGCACATAATAGTTTTGTACAAAACTTTTACATGTGCTTTAACTCGGCATATGATATGATTTTGCACGAAGAAAAATTCTTCGACATCCTCGACACTGAGCAGCAAAAATATAACTCTGAGCGGATCAGAGCTGAAAATAGCGAGAAGCGCGCTGTTGACTTAGCTTATCAACTTACTGCGGCGAAGACTACCGCAGAGGATTTGCAATCTCAAGTTTCAGCCGCTGCTGAAAATGAGAAGAAACTGGAATCTTCTATTTCCTCACTCAAGTTTCAGCTCACCGCAGAGCGGGATAATGCTCTGGCTAAAGCGGATGCTGCAAACCATGAATATTCTCTACTCCGCCAACACTTACCGGAGTTTTCGAAAAAGGTGCTTAATTCAGCACCCGTGAACGCGCAGTTCACAACTTATGCATCTGCCTTGCAATTGCGCGAAAGGGTAGAGTTTCTGCATGAAATTGCACCGCTTTGCACCATACCAGACCCTCTTCCCTCCGCAATTAGTGACCGCATTTATGCTCTTGAAGACGCACGGAACGCAGCTGCTGTGGCAGAAGCTAAGTTAGCGGATATCCCTATTGACAAAGTCGTTGCTATTAGTTATGCAGAGGATGCTACTGCTCAAGACATCATAGCACTTGACTTGTCAAAATTAGATTAGGGATATGTAATATAGCACGCAGCTATCTCTGCGGTTTTGTTAATAAAATTTCAGCGTTTTATCTTTATTTGCGAGTACTCAATATTTATATAGCGCTTTTTATTTTAGCAATATTCATAACACAAACTTGTCCTTTGCAATTTCCAACACTTTATTATTTTGCACATAATAAGCGCGTACTTTCGCGAAACAATTTGTATGCGTATATAATACGTTATGAATCTTCTAAGTCCGTCGTAACGATCCTTAGGTATGTAATCAGCATTGCGAAGCATCTAAATATTGGCAAGATCAAATATTTAGGAGATAATATTCCTTTCGCAATAATTCGCGTGCAAAAGTGGGCAATTTCATCACTTTGCTATATAAACAATGCGGAATATAAAAATATGAAATTAACTGCAAAACATATCATATTTATTCGCATTAGAACTTTCGCATACTTTTACAAGTGAGTATTCTTAAAATTTTAACAAGCGTGATCAAGACTTGCAAAAAATTAAAAACAAGGACACTTAATAAGTATTTCAGCCATGTGTATTGAATATAATTTTCGCGATTTTTTACATATACAATTGGTAATTTCCGCAAAACTATGCATAATATCGCTTTAAAAGGACAGCATGCCATGCATTAGGCAAAGTTCACCCTTCCACGTCCGTGAGCTTATATGAGCCTGCCGCATTAATTGCCACAATTTGATAAGGGCCTTCCCAATTAGGACCCAATTTGCCTAGCTTTTCTGCTCTGCTTGCCTCATTATTACGCAACACCCATTCACCTATAGCGAATGATAAAGCTCGCACTCTTTTATTATAATACTTAGCAATTTGCTGTTTATTATTCCCTTCTCTGATAGCAGCTATTAATCGCCGCTCTTCTATAAAATTGAGATTTTCGCACAACGCAGCATCATTTGCTTCTTCATCAAAGTTAGCGATTTGATGCGTTGGTACTAAAATTTCAGCGGGGATTACTGCCTTAGAGCCATAAACCAGGCTAAATGGTGTTTCACCTGTACTCTTTTTGAAAGTTGTACGATGTGCCCATAAGACATTGGGTAATTCATCTACCCAACCAGTTCGCCTTTCGCACAACCTCTTTTTTATTCCGCTTACAATATCGCGATTTGTTACCTCGCATAAACCATTAGCTTGCGGGTGCGCTACTGACGTGAACTTTTGTATTATGTTTAAGTCAGTGCACCACGTCTTAAATGGATCTTTCGCTATTTGTGCGCCATTATCGCTAACCAATTCTCGCGGAATACCAAATCTGCACACAATGTATTCCCACACAAAATTTCGCACCTGCACACCAGTGATTGTGCGAACCGCTTTCGCTTCAACCCATTTAGTAAAATAATCAATTGCAACGATTTGGAATTTAACATTGCCAGGTCCTGCAGGAAATGGCCCCACAATGTCAATGGCCCATTTACTAAACGGCCATGGCGAATTAACAAGGATCATATCATGCCGCGGCATTCGATTCTGCGGAGCATGCCTTTGGCAAATTTTACAGCGTTTAACAATTTTTGCCACATCGCGGTATAGGGACGGCCAAAAGTATCCCATCCGCATAATTTTCGCAGCAATAGTCTTGTATCCTGAATGTAGCGCACAAGTACCATTATTCACTTCTTCAACAAGCATTTCCGCCTCAATTGGTCCAACACACCGCATCATCGGTCCGCAGTACGATTTGTGATATAAGACATCATCTTGTATGAGATACATCGGCGTTCGCTCTCGCACTAAACGAGCTTCGCGACTATCCTCTGGCAAAATATTATTGCGAATATATTGCATGATTGGTTCCATCCAATTTGGCTGCGCCTCTGTAACAGATGCTACCATTAAATCACTATCAATTGACTTACTTGGCAATTCCTTAACCCATACTTGTTTTTGAAAATGCGAAAATGTTAGAGCGTCTAATTTGCTTAAAGCATCTGCCTTTTTGTTTTGACTTCTAGGCACTTGCGCGAGTTCAAAGTATTCGAACCGCGCAATAGTTTCTTTTAGCAGTTGCAAGTACTTCTGCATAGAAGGATCATGCGCTTCAAAAGATCCGCTAAACTGATTCGCTACTAGTTGCGAATCTGTAAATGCACGCAACTTAACAATATTCATTTTTTGCGCGATATTTAAGCCTGCAAGCAATGCTTCATATTCTGCCTCATTGCTTGTCACATCAAAATTAAACCGCAGTGCGTAAGTGTGCTCTTCCCCGTTAGAACTTACCAAAACTAAACCCACACCTGCACCTTCCGCACAAGAAGCACCATCAGTATATAACTCCCAAGTTTCATTAACTGCTAGTTTTAGCGCGGTTCGCTCATTAATTACTTCCAACTCTCCAGACAGCTCTGCGAGATAATCTGCCATAACTTGACCTTTTTTCGCACTTCGCGGAAAGTAGGATATTTGATAGTCACCCAACTCCACTGCCCATAATGGAGTCTACCGAAAATCTCCGGTTTTGTTAAGACTTGCCTGATTGGCAGATTGGTTAGCACATGCACTGGATGCCCCTGAAAATATCTACGTAGCCTTCGCGTTGTTAAAATGAGCGCATATACAAACTTTTCGATCAGCGCATAGTTTATTTCGCTTCCCGTAAGAGCTTTGCTATAGTTGGATGTAATATGAAATGGTATGCATGCCGTCAATTTTTGATGTAAAGAAAGTTTGTCTTTTAAAAACGAATGCAATATTTGTAAAACGTATCATATAGAGGTCAAATACCTCGCGATGTAATCAACTATTGTGAATCGTTTATAATGTATATGAACGGGTCCTTTCAGTTGGTATCAGAGCGGTGGTCTTAGCGAACCAGGTCTTGCATTAGTGTGTCTAACTGATAGTTGTTAAGATGCATTAGTGAGTCTGGACTTCGGCCGTGTCTGCATGTCAAAAGTTTTGCTTATCATTTTTAGTCGAAAATCATCTACTTACCATCCTTAGGAAATTACCTGCTTATCATTCTTAAGTCTAGATGCGTTTTCCTACATTTATTGCATAATAGTGTATAGACGAATTCTTATCTTAGCATATCTGTTACTGTGAACTTTGACTGACATCTTTCAAAGATTCCTCCGTAATTTATGGGATTTTGGTATTATATATACATATGTAAATTATATATTGAAGAATACCAAATCTGAATTCTACAATCTATTTCATACCAAAAAAATTCTTACCCTGATCATGCAAGATGGATCCCTCAACCAAATCATACAAGAGTGATCGGAATGGATCAACCAATTAGCCATCATCTATTCTGGATGAATTGGGGATGGGTTCGTAATCTACTTAACCATTGGAGACAAGAAGAAGGCGATCCCTTTCATCTACCACATTGCCCTCTTGGCAATGAACCTGAAGCACTTACCGGCGAACCTGTCCGAAACACCATTTTCTCTCTCATTTCCAGAGTATCTCATCATGATTATATACTACACCAAATTCTAGATCTTATTTATCCGCTCGTCCGAACCGACAATCACCCCGGTGTAATAGAAGAAGTCAACGAGCTTCGCTCTCGGGTAGTGGCTTTGGAGAATATGGTGCAAAGTTTACAAACACCAGCAGTAGCACCAGCAGCATAACCAGTACGACCATCAACAACATCAACAGTACCATTACCACCACCACCAACAACCGCATCGCAAACCTCAACTTCACAATCTGTCCCACGAGCATCGACGTCATACGCCATGTAGATACCAAGGAATACCACAACGATGAAGTATTGATTCATAACTTCATTGGGGAAACATTCTACGGTGATTATGTAATTTCTAAAGTTTAGAAATTATCTATCCTAGCCTTAACCATAAATCAAATGAGTTTAATTTAATATTAACTCATTAAATCAATATTACATCTGAAGAAATATACACATATATATTTCCATAAAGACTGTAATAAAATTCTTTTGTACAAAATATTAATTGTGAATTTTTTTTTAACGGATAAGTAATACCCGAGAGATATATAAATTCTCAATTAATATGTTACATTCTTCGAATCTGATTCAGCAAATCATCCATTATACTCCCTACTTTCACAACAATATACATTCTTTTATATAAATCAAAACAACCATACTCATTCAAAATCTAATTACATATTCTGATTTTGAAATCTCAGAATTCGATTCAAGATATAACCGAAATCATCACTCTTAGATTCCTACATCTTTCAAAACTATACTTTGACTTCAAAACTGTCCTAGAACCTCATTTCTATTCATGGAACTCACAAAAATATTTGTATCATTCAAAATCTTAGAACATCATATGTATATTAACAATTACAATATGTGTTCAAACACTTCGAAATTCCTAAAGACATGCGAGATGATGATCCAACCGCATATTACCCACTGTCATGCATCTGAAAAGCTCTCGAAACCAAAGTTATAGTTTAACACGTATCCGTGTCAGATCCTTTGATATTTATTACCAAATATAATTTTTCAATCTCTTTCCAAAATAGACAGTTTTGTCACAGCTCCAGCAAATCACCTTCATTTGTTTATACGAATAAACCTTATTATAACAATTACCCTTTCATCATTGTTACCGGGGAACCTTTCATATCTCGCCACATTAGCAGTAAACTTATCAACAACTTCATTAACCTTCTACTTAAGCCTCTCCGAAAAGCCACTATACTTATTCATTAAAATCCCATCATGTACTCACCTACATCCTGTAACAATAATTGTCACACCAACTACTGGGAATTAGCAATCAGTATTTTGAATTTCGCGACAATTTTACGTCAAAAGTTATACATATAACGTCTATTTCCTAGACTTACATACTTCGAATGTGAATTTTCTGAAAAACATCCCAAACTATGAACTAGTTCTCTGAAATTGGAAAAATGCTGATGAAGCATCAAAAACTGTAAACGACTTTAACAGTCAAAAGTTTGATGATAAAGAATAGTATGGTGGTAAAGCTGAGAAAAAGAGAAGGTTTGAAACTGGAAAACCTATTGAGCAGACCATGAAGGAGGCTGTGGACAAATCACAAAGACTAAACTGCCTTCAAAGGATCCAAATGATTCAGTGTCTACTGAAATCGTTAGCAAACACCTTACTTCTTATTCTAAACCTTCACAGACAAATCTTCTTGATCATCCATATTATCGTATCTTTTATTATAATATCTTCGATATTCCTGAAGATATTTTCACAACTATTCTTATCCGATATCTTTTATCTCTTCGCAATATCTGCGTTACAACATAAAAAGAAACTGTGTTAGTTTCTAAATTTAAAAAAAAAATTTGAATTTAAAATAGGAATGTTTTTGAAGTAGTGTTGGGAACTGAAGCATGAGTTAGTATAATATAATGACACTTGATCAACGTGATTATATTACAGTAAGTCATGCTGAGTTTCTAATGGAACGTGATGATTCACAGAACATAGCGTCATCATGTACGGTTTACACGACTCTTACATTCTACCCAATTTTCAAACATATTAAGAACATATCATCTTGATAGCTCTATATTTTCAGATATTCTGGTAATTTTCCAAATCAAGATCGTGCCATTACGATTTTCTTCTTGGAACATTAACTATGTTCATCCAAAAATTCATATCTACGAATTCTGGACTATTATCCGCTTGACTTAAGATCGGGAAGAGAAAACGAAAGCATGAAGCTCCGAAATATAATGGAGAATATAAAGCCCGATAACAACCCCAAAATTACAAACCGTGTATATAAATGCGTATAGCAATATAAAGACACTGGAGAATGAAAAACACAATAACCCCAAGGTAATGGTAGAAGAAAATAACTTCCTCCGGTGGTAGATGAAAAAGAAGAATGACAGATATGAAAGTTAAAAGTATATCAAGAATCAATACCGGATGAAGCATATTAACGAATGCTTTAAAGTATGAATTGGGGAGAAAGACTAGAAGGTGTGAGCTGTGGAAATAAAGAAACGAAGGGGGTGGGATTATAGTAAAATATCAGGCAGAGAAATCGAGACAGATTATCGCATTTAATCAAAGAAGATCCTGATTTCCTTAATCGCCGAAGAACCAAATCTTATTGCAAAGATTTTCTTTAAATCCCATGAATTCCGGAAATCAATCATAACTACGTCATCGGTTAAAACGAATATACGTTTACTCATTTCACTCTCTTGCGATAGCTTCACTTATACTCTTCGCGTAATCAAATTGTTTTATCTATATTACTCAATGATGATAAAACTCTATTTATCAACTCATATTCGTCATGAAAATATTTTTATAGTTAGCCATGATGACCTCGATCAAATTTCAGGACGAAATTTCTTTAACGGGTAGGTACTGTGACGACCCAGAAATTTCTGACCAAATTTAAACTTAACCTTTATATGTTTCTGACACGATAAGCAGAATTTGTAATGTTGAATCTCAAAAAGTTTGGAACTACATTCATGTAATCAATTACCCTTTGACCGTGTTCGACAATTCATGAACAATTATGTGTATATTGATATGTATATATAATATATAATATTAACTGAAAACATTAACAAAGTATTAGATATATGATACTTTACATAAACATATTTGTTTCGATATATTTATCTACAGAATTAAGAGATAATATCAAATGATTGAATTATCAGATACATTATGATATGATTACGGGCCTATGTTATGAGGTCCACTGTGATTTAAGAAATCTATTTTTTTTTTTTTGACAACTCATTACTTAACCAGTATGATAAAGATAACGATATTTATATTTTATTTTATTAATATATATATATATATATATATATATATATATATATATATATATATATATATATATATATATATATATATAACGATTTAAATTAATATTATATATATTTTTATACGCGTATTATACGTACATAGTTTTATACTTTTACTATACTTTAACTTTACCTTTACTTTACTTTTACTTTACTTTAACTTTAATAATTCATACTTTAATAATTCACTTTAATAATTCATACTTTAATAATTCACTTTAATAATTCAAACTTTAATAATTCACTTTAATAATTCATACTTTAATAATTCACTTTAATAATTCATACTTTAATAATTCACTTTAATAATTCAAAAATCTATTATAAATAGAATTCAATAGGTTTCATTATTTCATAAAAACTTGAAAATATATTTCTCTAAACTCTCTCAATCGAATTACATATATATATATATATATATATATATATATATATATATATATATATATATATATATATATATATACTTAGTATTATTTCAAGATATTATTAGTATACATAAAATACTACGACGGAGTTATATTCAGACGATTTCAAAATAAGTTTTCAAATGGGATAGAGCTAAGAAAATTATGGGTTATAGCTATGAAGGTTACGGGTATTGATCGAGGGTATTGCTCGTGAGGTCAACCTAACGTTTATCATTTTCGTTGCGTCTACGTACTTTCCTGCAATATTGAATCACAATATTGATACGTGAGCATTCATATCTTATCTTTTATATATTAATAGTGTATCCCTGACTAGTGCTCGAGTATATATGATTATGCATGTTTGTATGCTTAGTTTCGTTGTTAAATAGTTTATGATAAATCACGAATTTGATACATATGCTACTGAGATAAGTTATATGATATGCATGTCGTTGAAAATCTGAAGAAAAAATTAATAACTTTTCATTTAGAAATCGTGTGGTTTCGATGAACGGATTAAAAGATATGGTCAACTGAATTATCATTAATTTTAATATTATTATTAAAACGATTATTATAACTGTTATCAGTTGATGTTATTACTAAAATTATCTTTATTATTAAAAATTAATATTTTTATTGAAACTATCATTTTATTATTTTTATCATTATTATTATTATCAATATTATTTTATCAAATAAATATGCGTACAAAGATATTTTTACCACACGTAATGTAATTACATTAATAATACATACCACTATATTTTTATGATATTAAGTGAATTTTATAAATTTTATTATTTGAGATATATAAAAGTATATTTTTATCATATATGAATTTTAATATAAATTTTTATTTATTAATAAATGACTTGTATTATTTAGTATAATAAGATCTGATAAATATATTTAAATATATAAAACTACTATATATAAGTTATATAATAAACATGTATAGATTTTGGAAGTCATTTTGGGTCAAGTTGACTTTTGTTGACTTTTGCATGTCGGTCTCGAGCATTAGGATTGTGATACATTACGACTTGACCTAAATTGTTAGACAGATATTGACCAACATATAAATATATATACTTAATATAGGTTCGTGAATCCGAGATAAACACTGCATTTGTTCAGTGCCGTCATATACATAATTGCTACGAAATACAGTATTGTGAGTTTCATTTGCTCCCTTTTTATATATATTTTTGGGCTGAGAATACATGCGCTGATTTATAAATGTTTTACGAAATAGGCACAAGTAATAAAACTAATTCTACGTGGGTTTAAACCAGAAATATACCCTTAGCTTGGTAACATTAAACTACTTGTCTATGTACGGTAGGCGCGAATCCTAAAGATAGATCTATTGGGTCTGACAAACCCCATCCTGACTATGGGATGCTTTAGTACTTCGAGCTTATTTTAAACACACCTGATCTGGTGTACTTCAGAGGGTAAAACATGAACGTTAAAGCTTGTTACCGGGTGCCTACAACTTATAGAATACTTTTATACACTTGCGAGTGTACGGATATTTATAGAAACTGAAATCTTGTGGTCTATTACTATTACGAAAATGATGGATTATGATAAACTAATGAACTCACCAACCTTTTGGTTGACACTTTAAAGCATGTTTATTCTCAGGTATTAAAGAATTCTTCCGTTGTGCATTAGCTCATTTTAAGGATATTACTTGGAGTCATTCAAGACATACTTTGAAAGACGTTGCATTCGAGTCGTTGAGTTCATCAAGATTAATATTAAGTCAATTATAGTTGGATGTAATATGAAATGGTATGCATGCCGTCAATTTTTGATGTAAAGAAAGTTTGTCTTTTAAAAACGAATGCAATGTTTGTAAAACGTATCATATAGAGGTCAAATACCTCGCGATGTAATCAACTATTGTGAATCGTTTATAATGTATATGAACGGGTCCTTTCATAAACAATTATATATAAATTATCCAAATAATTTATCTCAAGTGATAACATTTTAGAAAACCGATTTTCTAAAATCCAAGTGTTTCGTCTTTACTTAATGATTTAATCGTTAAGCTTGAATACGTTTAGGGTGTCGGTAAGCTTGTTATTGGGTATGACCCGACTTGGATCACAACATATCAGCCACATTAATTAAATATGTCTCTCGGGCATACGAAAAACCTTCATACTTAACAAAAATGCTTACAATTACATCCTCGTTCAGTTTCATCAACAATTCTACTCGTATGCACCCGTATTCGTACTCGTACAATGCACAGCTTTTAGATGTATGTACTATTGGTATATATGTAGTGACTCGAACTTTTCCATGTTTATATATATTAATTGAGATTGATATTTACATGATTAAATGTTTCCAACATGTTAAGCAATCAAACTTGTTAAGACTTGATTAATTGAAATATGTTTCATATAGACAATTGACCACCCAAGTTGACCGGTGATTCACGAACGTTAAAACTTGTAAAAACTATACGATGACATATATATGGTTATATATATAGTTAACATGTTTTTATTATAAGTATGTATCTCATTAGGTATTTTAACAATGAGTTATGTACATAAAAATGAGACTATTAATTTAAGAAACTCGAAAACGATATATATAACGATTATCGTTATAACAACGTCTTACTAGGTACATATGAATCATATTAAGATATTGATACACTTGGTTAATTATGTTAAATGATAAGTAAATATATTATTAAGTGTATTAACAATGAAATACATATGTAAAAATAAGACTACTAACTTAATGATTTCGAAACGAGACATATATGTAACGATTATCGTTGTAACAACATTTAACTGTATATACATCATACTGAGATATATTATATATCATAATATCATGATAATATAACAATTTAACATCTCATTTGTTATAATAAACAATGGGTTAACAACATTCAACAAGATCGTTAACCTAAAGGTTTCAAAACAACATTTACATGTAACGACTAACGATGACTTAACGACTCAGTTAAAATGTATATACATGTAGTGTTTTAATATGTATTCATACACTTTTGAAAGACTTCAAGACACTTATCAAAATACTTCTACTTAACAAAAATGCTTACAATTACATCCTCGTTCAGTTTCATCAACAATTCTACTAATATGCACCCGTATTCGTACTCGTACAATACACAGCTTTTAGATGTATGTACTATTGGTATATACACTCCAATGATCATCTCTTAGCAGCCCATGTGAGTCACCTAACACATGTGGGAACCATCATTTGGCAACTAGCATGACTTATTTACATGAAAACAAAATTACATATCCTTTATATCTAATCCATATACCAACGACCAAAAACACCTACAAACACTTTCATTCTTCAATTTTCTTCATCTAATTGATCTCTCTCAAGTTCTATCTTCAAGTTCTAAGTGTTCTTCATATATTTTACAAGTTCTAGTTACATAAAATCAAGAATACTTTCAAGTTTGCTAGCTCACTTCCAATCTTGTAAGGTGATCATCCAACCTCAAGAAATCTTTGTTTCTTACAGTAGGTTATCATTCTAATACAAGGTAATAATCATATTCAAACTTTGGTTCAATTTCTATAACTATAACAATCTTATTTCAAGTAATGATCTTACTTGAACTTGTTTTCGTGTCATGATTCTGCTTCAAGAACTTCGAGCCATCCAAGGATCCATTGAAGCTAGATCCATTTTTCTATTTTCCAGTAGGTTTATCCAAGGAACTTAAGGTAGTAATGATGTTCATAACATCATTCGATTCATACATATAAAGCTATCTTATTCGAAGGTTTAAACTTGTAATCACTAGAACATAGTTTAGTTAATTCTAAACTTGTTCGCAAACAAAAGTTAATCCTTCTAACTTGAATTTTAAAATCAACTAAACACATGTTCTATATCTATATGATATGCTAACTTAATGATTTAAAACCTGGAAACACGAAAAACACCGTAAAACCGGATTTACGCCGTCGTAGTAACACCGCGGGCTGTTTTGGGTTAGTTAATTAAAAACTATGATAAACTTTGATTTAAAAGTTGTTATTCTGAGAAAATGATTTTTATTATGAACATGAAACTATATCCAAAAATTATGGTTAAACTCAAAGTGGAAGTATGTTTTCTAAAATGGTCATCTAGACGTCGTTCTTTCGACTGAAATGACTACCTTTACAAAAATGACTTGTAACTTATTTTTCCGACTATAAACCTATACTTTTTCTGTTTAGATTCATAAAATAGAGTTCAATATGAAACCATAGCAATTTGATTCACTCAAAATGGATTTAAAATGAAGAAGTTATGGGTAAAACAAGATTGGATAATTTTTCTCATTTTAGCTACGTGAAAATTGGTAACAAATCTATTCCAACCATAACTTAATCAACTTGTATTGTATATTATGTAATCTTGAGATACCATAGACACGTATACAATGTTTCGACCTATCATGTCGACACATCTATATATATTTCGGAACAACCATAGACACTCTATATGTGAATGTTGGAGTTAGCTATACAGGGTTGAGTTTGATTCCAAAATATATATAGTTTGAGTTGTGATCAATACTGAGATACGTATACACTGGTTCGTGGATTGATTCAAGATAATATTTATCAATTTATTTCTGTACATCTAACTGTGGACAACTAGTTGTAGGTTACTAACGAGGACAGCTGACTTAATAAACTTAAAACATCAAAATATATTAAAAGTGTTGTAAATATATTTTGAACATACTTTGATATATATGTATATATTGTTATAGGTTCGTGAATCAACCAGTGGCCAAGTCTT